>NC_143252.1:21949242-22252272 GCF_984573655.1 Nuphar pumila | reverse complement strand
TTCAGGAAATGTTTTCTTGGATAACAATTGAGAACTTGGCATTCTGGTGTGCATAATAATATAGACCAGAGTTACCGGAAGCTTCTTGCTACATGGGGAAGCTCGCTTCCCCGAAATCTTGCTTTGGAAGCGGGAAACTCTTCGCTTCCTCAAAAGCAGGGGAAGCTCTGGGAAACCCGCTTCCAAAATATGGGAAACTCGATTCCCTTTTGTGGGAAGCTCGCTTCCTCTTCGTTTCACAAATCGATTCCCTTGTGCTTCCTTAATGTTTTCCTCTCGATTCTTGTCACTTTCCACTCGCTTCCTCCTCACTTCCTACATTTTTCATATTAGAAAATTAAGATTTTTTGGTAACAAGCTTATATGTTAGGTTTTATATCGTTTTATGTGTTTAGGTCACTTCTTATTTGCTTCCATCTGTGCTTCATATTGTTTTCTATGTGTTTTCTTTTTATTTTTCATGCACTTGCATAATCACACTTCATAACTGCTTTCCGTTTCCTGCTTCATACTACTTTTTAACACTCGCTTCCCCGCTTTTGCTTCACTCCCCGCTTCTCGTATCCATTTTGTTTCCTGCGTCCTGGTAACTATGCTATAGACGTTCTTTGTCTGTCAATACATTGATAAGTTGTTGCATCTGATGTTTTGAGTATTGCATTTTCTATTTAATTTGAATGAGATCAACTTCAAATTGAAACAAACATATATCTTTTGATTGTGTAAGTGAAGATTTGTATCATGTTTGTTACAAGTTTGATGCAGTTTAAGAATGAAAAGGTTGACCTATCACTATGAAGGACCAGGGTCTATATAATATCTACCAGCCAAAGAAATCTACAACCAGACTGATACTGGTTTTGGGCCTTTATTTTGTGCCCTTTCATCTTTATGTGCTATGTTGCCATCTATCATACTATTTTTTGATTGGCATTTTTATACCTATTTATGGTGTGTTTACAAAAGCTTCTGATCTTTTGTGTCAATTGGACCTCATACAGTTCATGTTCTATTGATATCCTTACAGCTTGATGGAATCATTTGTCCCATTCGGTGGCTTGTTTGCAACTGCTGCTGAACTGAAGGCCCCATTCACTACCAATTATGAGTCAATGATCTGTCGGCCGCAATGTGACAAGTATGAAGTTGCTAACTTTTCTGACAGAACCACAGCAACAAAAGCCGATCATGATAGCTTACCTCCTTGGTTGCAAGGAGCAAAAGTTGCATATCCCGTCACAGTTTTGAATTCAACACTGGTGTGTATTACTGCTGAAATTCCAACTATATTAAATGACATTCCACTGATAAATTGATAATGGTTATGATGTTCTCAAGACCTTCTTAGTGTAAGATATCTTACATGACTTAACATACTACTTGTGGAAAATATATGTTCTGCAATCATCGAGTTAGTTCATAAATATTAATCCATTTTTTGCTCTCATTCCCTATCCCCTTATATGCTAGTTGCATTGAAAATTTCATAAAAATAGCTGTATCCATGTGACAGCTTCTAGCGCTTTCAATTTTGACTTTAAAGCACCAATGCTTGATCTGGATTTATGATCGACTGCTATGTATTACTTATGCTTTGGTTTAAGTACAGCGAAATCAAAGCCCGCAATGTGTAGTTTGACTTCTGAATGTGTATATAAAAATTGTCTTCTCTTTCCAGTGCAGGCCAAAGCTGATGATGCTGTGTTGAATGCTGAAGTTGATGTACTACAGAAGAAACAGAGTGATTCATGTCAACAGATTCATGGTAGCTCTCTTGTTCACAGTTTGGATACTTGTGTTTTTTTAGGCTCATCATGTTGAGAGCTTGTGACGTTGCATGATGCAGGTAGGCATGAATTACCCAATGCTAGGAATCACTGCACTAATATGGCAATTCATAATCAAAGCCGGTTGCCGAATGTTCATCTTGAAAAGCTTCCAAAACAGAACTGCTTCCTGCCAATCCCATCCATTCATTCTGATTCTGATTCTGAGGAAAACCGGCAGCCTAAGCTACAAGGAACAGATGGGAGCATTGACCAGCTTCAGCAAAATTGCTTGTCTGGACTTCACGATGCGGTGCTTGGTCATCATGGGCCCCTGTCCTCAAGAACATCAGTTACAACAGAATTAGCGCTAGGAACACTTTTTGCACCTCATATAGTGGAAGAAAGGGTTCCTATGGTTCATGAAAGGCGTTCATTGAATCTCTCTAATTGTATTCCGGCCAAAGTTCATGAAGTTGATGATGGTCCATCTGATCTGGCACAAGCTTCTTACTTCCATCGTATAGATAGTATCACCAGAGAGGTACCATGGAAGTGTTCACCCATCACAAAAGCATCATGTGCCAGTGAACGTCCTACTGGAAATGTCAACAGCTCAACCAATTTGCAAGATCGAAAGCCTGTTGATTGGACTGCACAATTTGATCCAAGCTATTTTAAGATGCTATGCAGGGATCTTGTAGAAAAGGTTGCACGGCAAAATGATGCAATATCCACTGTTTGTCATACTATAGTGAACTGTAGAGTCGGCAATGAAAGGCGTCGCCGTGGTACAAGCCTGAGAGGGGATATATGGCTTTGTTTTCTTGGTCCAGATCATGTTGGAAAAAAAAGGGTTGCTTCAGCTCTTGCAGACACATTATTTGGTAGTACAAAGGACTTCATTTGTGTAAATCTAAGTTCCCAAGGTGTGTACTCAAATTCAATCTTTGATCGTCAAGAGATTGATGGATATGACATAAGATTCAGAGGGAAAACAACAGTGGACTATATTGCAGAAGAAATACGCAGTAAACCATTGTCAATTATTTTCTTGGAGAACTTGGATAAAGCAGATTTGCCAGTTCAAAGTGGTTTGTCACATGCAATCAGAACAGGAAAATTTTCAGATTCACGTGGAAGAGAAATTGGGATCAATAATTCTATAGTTATCATGACAGCAAGAGCAGCGAAAGGTAAAGAATGTGTTTTTGAAACCGGGAGTGCTAGATACTCGGAACAAAGGATTCTGAAAGCCAAAGCATGGCAAATGCAGATTTTGGTGGAACATGCAGCTAAAGATGAATTATGCATCCAACAGGAACTGCAAGTTCCAGGTCTTGTTAGCAAACGTAGATGGAATGATCTTGGCCAACAGAATAAACAAGGGTCCTTGGAGACGACTAAAAGACTGCATAGATTGCCAAGCATGTCTTTCGACCTGAATGTTTCACTGGAGGAGTCGGAAGGAGACAGTCCTGTTGATAGTGGCAATGACTCGAACGACTCCATATCTGAGAATGATTCATGGATGGATGATTTTGTAGATTTGGTGGATGAAACTGTAGTTTTCAAGCCTTTCAACTTTGATGACGTTGCAGATGATGTATTGAAGCAAATGACAGAAAGATTTCGAAGTATACTGGGACCTGAAGCTGTGCTGGAAATTGATCCCAGAGCCATGGATCAAATACTTGCTGCCGTGTGGCTTTCTGATAGAGAAGGTGCATTTGATGATTGGGTTGAGAGCGTTCTTAGCAAAGGATTTGTTGAAGTTCAGCATAAACATGCCCTCTCATCTAAGATGGTTGTGAAACTTACGGTGTGCCAAAACCAGTTTTTGGGAGAACAGGCGCCTGGAGTCCGCCTTCCTGCTAAAATCATTCTCGATTAAAGTTGGAGATGTCGTGGGTTCATGTAATTTGTTTAGATGTGTAATTTAGATCTAGTTACACCATTCACGTCTTAGCTGCTAATATCCTGCCAATCCCTGTTTTTTTTTCTGGTTAGATTAGATTAGCAGATATTCTTGCATTCGTCGCCTGCTCAGTTTAACCTCATTCCTAGACCTGACTTTACCTACTCCCCTTTCTGCTCTTTTCTGGGTTAGTGCCTGCATGCACGCCCTCCCACTTGCCTCACATGTTCACCACCTTATCGTACTGGTTTTTTTTTGAAATTTCCATGCATTTCCTTCTCTGCGCTCGTTTGAGACGTTTCTGCCCTGATCTCATATTCCAATACCTGCATATTCACAGAGGCATTCTGTCATGTATTTGCAAATGCTACCTTATTTTTTTCCTTTTGTTCTTTTTTGCCTTTTTCTCTCTCAGAACTGTTGTAGATGTACGTGCAATGTGCTGTATAATGTACCAATGTAAACCTTATTCCTGTACAGTACGCAACATCATTTGGCCCTTGTATCATTAATAAAAGATGCTGCTTTCATTAACCTGACTTCCAGCATCTCAACCTCAAATGATTTTTAATGGAAATCCTCTATAATCTTTACAGTCGAAATTATCAGTGTCTTGCATGTCGTGTCATCACCGTCATCCATGTGTCGGCAAAAGACGTGGATGCATTTGCTTGCTCCTTTACCATCTCCTTTTTCCGGTGAGTGCTCCACAGAAGGAAGACGATATTTAAACAGTTTTTTGGTTTTTGTTTCTTTTTTTTTTTTTGCATGTGAGAGAGTAAGGTATGGGTGGGTTGTGTGACGAGGAGGGAGGATCAGGTACAACGTGATTGCACGCTTTTAGTGTGCTTTTTTATTCAGAAGCAAAATGTTCCAAATGCTCTGGAAATTTTTGCTTACTAAATGTGTGCAATCACATTGATTGTGTGTCGATCGATGCATGTTTGCGAACATGAAGCCGTTAGGGAGGTTTTGGCAGGATGATCAGTCAGAGAGAATGACACACCTTTAAAAAAACCGCCACTAAATTCTGCAGCTAGTGAGGCTTCGGCAGGATGATTGGAAAACAATGCATATTAATCTGAGGACACGCCTTTAGGAAAGATGGCATAGAGGTTCTAACACTCGAGTGACAATGAGAGAGCTCCCGATGTTCAAAATACGTAGTCTAGATGGATTTAAAAGTTATATTTTAAGAGCTGAATTACAGTAATTTTCATCTGATCCACATATAATGTCAAGCTAATACGAAAATAATTCAAAACATCAAATGAGGATTCATGGAAATATGATTTTGGCAAACGGATCCTCTTGATGAATACAAATTAATGATTCCTGACTTGCAGTCATTATACAGTGTTTGTCACTCCTTTTAGGACGAGGCTTGAGTGATACATGATCCTCCATGCTAGCAATTAGAAATAATAGAATTGCAAGATATGGTCTACTACTCTAAATCGTACATGCTCCACCAGCCCATCGCTCTTCTGCCTGGAGTAATGCCGTCGTCTCGTCGGAACGAAGTTGACGTGGATGACGTTGAGAGAGAGAGAGAGAGATTCAACTGAGCAATTCTGGGCTTCGTACGCAGCATACCACCATCATCGTGCATCAGCATTTGTGGAAAAGCGGTTCCGATGACACTCGGGAAGGGAAGATAGCCAGATGGTGACCCATTTTGAGTGGATGGGATGGTCAGGGATGTAAAATACCAGCTCATTCATAAACAAATAAAGACAAAAATAGAAAAAACTGGTCCCTAATGTTTTCTTCAAAAACAAAAAAAATATTATTTTATCTATTAACTTTAATAAAAATAAGACTATGAGTACCAAATGAGAAGCTAAATATATAAAATAACTATAAAAAAAAATAATTGCTTAAGAACAACCAAACGCCACCCACTGTTGACAACACTAAGGGTACGTTCAGCTGCTCCTTTAACATGATTCAGAATCACATGGGGACTCATGTGATTTTAATCTCAAGCAAATTAGAAAGTAACTGTCGTTTGCAAAGGCAAATGAGATTTACTTTCTCACAGCTTAACATTTTATGTTCGGCTCCTTATACAAATCAGATTCACTTTCTCATTCAAATGAGAAAGTAAATCAGAATGATCCAACCGAACGTGCCCTAAGGCTCCACAACACTAAGACTTTGTTTGAAACTGTCTGTCCATGGAGATTATGCATTTGAAAAAGTGGCACCTCCTCAATCCTGGCAGATACCACCTTTACAGGTGGTAGCTATAAATTTCATTCTTTAGCGTAAATACAAAAATAACTTCCAATACCAAATGCATAAACACCCATCCTAGCTACCACTTTCCAAACGTTCGCCACCAAGGTAGTTTGACCTGCATTAACTTACATCTCAGCTACTAGCTTTCAAATTTAGTCAAAACAAGATAAATAAAAAGTAACTAAGCCTGCTCGAGCTTGGCTGGGTTCAACTCCCTTATAAAGGGTTACCTAAGCCTGACATTTGGTGCTATTTAAGTTATATTTTGTTTTTTTTAATTTTAGATTGTTCTAATGTTAGTATATTTCAGTATTTTCATATCTTTTTCGAGTTTTGGTGGTCCATACCACCAAACTCGCCTTTTTTTAGGTTTGTGCTCGAGGTACGTACTTTCACAATGCTTCACCCCAACAATGATAATTCGCCTCTTTTTTAGGTTTGTGCTGAGGTATGTACTTTCACAATGCTTCACCCCCAACAATGATGATTGAAAGTCCTTTATGTGGCTGATCCCTGCTCAATAGAGAAGAAAAAGTGAGAGATCTTGAAGAAGAACCCCCACATTCTTCTAATATTCTGATTAAAGTTTTGCATATATATTTTCTAAAAACATCTTTTTTCGTGTTAAACCCTTTATTTTAAGCCTTTAAAGATTCATATAAACTTGAAACCCAATAGTAATCCTACTTAATATGAGAGCAAACTAAAGATATTATAGAATAAGTTAATACTTTGTATTAGACTTGCAATGTCCTTATCTGCATGCGTTATGGTCTTAGTAGATTTATACAGCCTGAACTCCCTTGCTTTCATGTCCATCGCCCAAAAACCTGTCTTGATTGCTTCAATTAAGAGAAATTAAGATCTGAACATAAATTGAGTTAAATACATAAGCATACACATATCTAGTGTAGAAATTTAAATATAAGTATGTATTATAATAGAGAACCAATACACTATGATAGATACCTTGTCACATTCTGTAAAAAGATACTGCAAGTTATAGCTCTCCAAGAAACTGCAAGTTATAGCTCTCCAAAAAATGATGAGCCCCAAATCGCCTTTCGGGTTTGGCAATCATTTGTTGTGAACAATAGCGTTAAGCAGTTAGTTTTTGTGAGCCAAGAGAAAAATATGATTGTCGCTTTTAGGAGTCACCGAAAACCACATATTAAGGTAAATAATCTTTGGTAATTTATTTATTTTGTCTCATCTCACGTATGGATATGTTCAATTCTAGTTATGAATATTTCTAAATGCTATATAATCAATATTTGTGATACATTTATGTTAGATTTAAATCAATCTACACACAAACCTAACAAGCATGCAAATGTAACACTTAATTGTGTTTTTTTTAGTACCTCTGCCATTTCTTTTACCTCAAACATAATCATTTCTGACATTTTCTGCCTGATATTTTTTTTTAATAGTGTCATTAATACGATATGAAGGCTCTCAAGAAGAGGCACTAGGAGCTTGTCACGTATAGGGAGAATCTACAAATTGAAGCTCTATGTTATATTAGATGTTAAACACCTATATCTTTCTTTTAGAAAGTGAGATGTAGCTCAAAACTTTGGTTGCACATCGGTGACAATATAATTATATGTGATTTGATTTTGCTCTTAGATTTTTTTAAAAAAATATGTGCATTGTTGTTGTGTGGATGCACGAGTTGCACTCCACCAAAGTGCACTGAGTGGTGTACTAAATTTTTTAACAGTATTCTTTGTCTAGTACTTCATGCAATATCTAACATGACAATTACGCTACATGTGGAGAATAACATACAAGATTCCTAGGTACCTATATGAGATAATTGTCAATTGTCTTCTTTTTCTAAACTCGTTATAGCATATGAGTTGGTTTAGACAGTCTAAAAGTCATGTCCCATGACTTCTTGAACTTCTTATCTACAACGGCAAACACTATAGAAAATGCCTCACTAGAAGGATCAATATTGTGTGCCAACAACAATATACCTATGTATTTTTCTTTTAGGAATATGTTATCTACGACTAGAATTTAAGGATGCCCTTTTAAAAAACCATCGATGCATGGATGGAAGGATAAAAAAAAGAAACTTAAATAGTTATTTCTTATCAATCTCAATGACCCCTAGTGTTCTTGAGCTTATCTTCATCAAATGATCTAAATAAAAAAAAAGTATCTTGAAGGACTCTTCATATGTATCATATAACACACCTTTCATGTGTTCCTAATCATGTCATGCTTGTTTGTAACTAATCTCCACACTTTTCTTACAACTGATGTCATTGATCATTTCTCTTGGAGTCATATTTCGGGTTATCATGCAAGTGTTTATAAATAACACCTGCAATCTATGCGAAAAAGACTTTTTCCCCTCGAAGGTTGCCCAATGAAGTACCACATATATACTCTCTTTCGTATATGTTTACTTGAAAGAATATTATTTCGCGCACCTTTGTGCTATGCCTCTTTGAAGAAAAAACAGTCATAGTCTGTAGGTTCTTTTTCATGTATAAAATAATCACTATATTATTGTAGCTCCTTAAAAAATTTGTTTTATAGCTCTTCCTTATTACATGATCTTTAAAAAACTCATGACAATGCTTTAGATCATTAAACATTTGGCCAATAGTAATGTCTCTATTATTTGAGTATGTTGTTAGCTACTGAAAAGATTCTTTGTCATTAAGTTTTTTGTTACGTAACTCGTCAATCATTTTATATGTCTATGTTCAATGATTTGCAATTGTTCTTCATTGTGTGAGAATTCACTGAACGAGAACCAATTAAACCATATCTCATTAGTAGAAAAAGAATAATTCTACAACCCAATAAATGCTCATATAACTTATATAACATACTAAGAGTTTGAATTTTCAATTTTTTTACATCATTTGCATCTGCTATTAATTGTCGCATCATATGTGCCTTGGTCCTCTCTTATCGTTTTAGAGTCACCATTATCTGACATGGTATAGTCATCATCATCATTCAATTCTTTGCTATCTATATGATCATTATTACCACTAATTGGTTGTTTGAATGCACAAATTAAATCACAATGCATCATAATTATTTCTTCATTTGCTTACATGTATGCATCATTCTTGTATTTTCAAATTGCATTATTAATCATATAAATAACACCTTCATCATAACACATACATTTCAAGCATAGATTACATGGTCCAACAACTTGTACTTACTTATGCTATTCACCTTAAAAGGATGAATGTTATATGCCCTAAAAGGATTGATGTTATCTACATTATTGTAGTGAAGATCAATAGCACTGGTTTGTTGACATACCTCTACATTCTACAAGCATCCGTTGATCATGTACAACATTAATTGTTGGTGCAAGTTGTTCATTGTATGTGCGCACATCATCTATATCCTTAATTGGTTGAGGAAACTGCATGTCCTCTGCATGCATATTACGATCGTCAATATTGCTAATTTTTTAGAGAGTTAGATGTACACCTCATGATTGTCCTAACAGATATTTTCTAAGATAAATGCATATTTTTCATTATCATTTGAAGCATTGTTTCCTCGGTGGCTATTTCGTTTATCAATTGTTTCTCGAAAATCATTTATAATTATTTGTTTAACTTTGTCATCTTGTACAGTGAAAATAATTAAATAAACATCATTACTACATAACATAGAATCTATGTCATCATCATCCAAAATGGCTATCAATCTTTGTTGGCATTATATGTCTGTAGAATAACTATATTGAAGGCTCGAATACTCTTTGACATAGCTAGTTTTATAAAACATCAAAGCCATAAATTTCTTAAAGCTATTATTTTTTTACACCATTATAAATCTCAATTAGATAATCAATGAGACAGTAGTGTACTTTAACCCTTTTCGAGGCTATCATTAACTGTCTACACTTACCACACAACATATCATTCATTAAATAAAAATATCATGTAAGAAAATGTCATAGCCTTCATACATTTAATTAACGCAATTATCTACACCAACTATAGTTGTTGTCTCACACTCAAAACCATTTACTTCAATCATAACCTCATTACCCCAATTAAATGCTTATGCATATTCAACCATAACTCCATTACCCCCAAAATAAAACAACAAAATATTAAATAAAAGACAAGCAAACAGACATAAATCATCAACGACAACAACTAAACATAAATACTATAAGGCTAACAAATATATATCTATAAAAAAACTTAAACATAATCAATCATGATGTCAAATATTATGTAAAGCACAAGCAAACAAACATAAATCATCAACGGCAACAACCAAACACAGATACTACAAGGCACACACACACACATACATATATATATATACAAAAAAGCTTAAGAATGCAAAAAATATATAGAACTCACTTTTTATCCTAAGTTTTTAGGGATCGAAAGATGAGAAAGTTAAGAAAAAAACTGACACAACCTCACCAGAATGTTGTAAGATGAATTACACAGGAATCACTGCAAAGGCAGAGAAAAAATAGTTAGAGTCTAAAGGAAAAAGGATTAGGGTTCTAACAAGAAACAAACAAAAAAATGAAAAAAAAAACGGCAATGACTTTATATATGAATAAGAAAGCATATGAAAGTAAGAACATTTGCAAAATGTCATTGCATTAACAAGAGCTTTGCATATAATATATGTGACATACTGACTTTATGCAATTTTAGTTAAAGGAGGTTCACATGTTATGTGTGCGAAGGTCGTGACATTCGCAAATATATAATGTGAATCTGTAATAAAAAAATATGCGAAGGTAAGGACATTTGCAACATATATTTGCGAATGTCAAATATACATTTGTAGACGTCCAGACTTTATGTGAGTTTTTAGTTAAAAGAAGTTTGCATGGTAGCTACGCAAAGGTCATAACATTCGCAAATATGTGACGTGAACCTACCAACCTCAAATCAAAAAACATGTGAAGGTATGGACATTCACAAGAGACATTTGTAAATGTCAATCATTCATTTGATATCTTGACTTTAGAGAGTTTTTGGTTAAAAGATGTTTGCATGAGCAAATGTCAAGACTACCACAAAGTATGGAACTTTCAAGCTAGAACTTTTCAATTCTAGAAGATTCACATCGAGCTTGCGAACCTCGAAAGATGCATGCATTTGATATGTGGATCTCCTTTGTTAAGATTAAGTTACCGATGTTAGCAAACAATTTATGTGAATTTCATCAGGTCCGTGAAATGTTTAGATAAATCTCCTTTTTATTGAGATGTTGCGACTTTCAAATAGTGGATATATTTATTGCACAAACATCCATAGGTTCACTTATGTGAAGGGAACAAATATCCTAAAAAGTCAAAAATCAAAATTTTGGACAAGAGAAGATTTCGACAAATTGTGAGGCATTTGCAATATAGCTCCATTTTACAAAGTACGATCATTTTCAGTAGATTATTAGCATGCGTGGATCAAAGAGCAATCAACTGTTTTTAGTGGGTAAGGGAAAATTCTTACACCCTCTTACGTTTTCAAATGTTTGTTTTGAGGGGGCTGAACACAAGGTCCTATTAGACCATTGTCAGGAAAACTTTGGTCAAGATCAGGAATTTCAGAAGAGGTTGTAACTGACACGCAATATCCAGGTAAAAGGTGGGCCTCTATCTCTTTTGATCCTTGACATCATCAATCACTTTAACTGTTACAGTTAATTTGATTCTTGCTATCATCCTGGTACTCGGTTTATCAAACAATCAATGTGCATCCAATCTCAGACGTGAAAAGCAAAAGTAAATCTACATACAAATATTAGTTAAAAGCACTGCAAGGTAAAATCCCGGAAGAGGACATGACCACCCTGCCTTCCGTGCCCCCATCCATGATAAAACTGCAGACACGCCTGGTCTTAGGTGGGGGCTTCTTTGTCACAAAAAAAAAAGAAACTAGAAGGGATGCCGACCACGTATTATCAGCAAAATCACAAGGACAAAGCTCATAAGCAGCAGAGTTCCATTACAGTTCAAGAAATAATGTTCCACCAGATTAAAATGAATGGGGATTTGTACGTGGCATGAACTAATACCGTAACTTTTGCTGGTCAGCAAGAACAGCAGGCCAATAAACATCAAGAAAGTGGATCTTCCCTTCCAAGGTTAAAAGAAAACAGCACGCTACCAGGTTACAAGAAATTTGCACCATGCGGCAATGAAATTTTGCAACCAAAAATAGTTGTACTCCAATTTTAGTCGAGATTCTTCCCTCGATATGTCCATTTTTGACAGATATTACGAAATACAAATGATTACCAATTCAAGGGAAGCACATATCATAAGTTTTTTTCCCCCCTCGAAGGCACAAGTTTGTGTTTAAGGTAGCAGAGACACAGGATATCATCGCAGCAACAATAAACAATTTAACATATCACTGCAGTCTACAAATACAAGGTTTCAAGCAGCAAAACTCAGATAGCAGCAGGCACTAAAAACAGTTCCTTAATCGGCAGCCTTCTCAAAATTGTAGAAGCTAATCATTGAACATTTAACCGTGGGAAAGAAACGCTATTCATCGTTAGTCAGAACCTTTTGGGAAGTTCAACTGTATACTTGGCCGCTGGGCAGTTAAGCTATAAAATGTATCACAAGTTCTTTCTCCTCTACAAGGTAGCAGTGCCACACAAAAGACATCATTTCACTAACAGTAAAAAGTTCAATGCATCAGTGGTCTATAAACACAAGGTTTCAAGCAGCAAACTGAGAAAGCAGCATGCACTAAAAAGTAGTCAGTTAATCAGCAGCATGCTCAAAATTGTAAAAGCTATCATTGAACATTTAACTGTGGGCAGTCAGCTCCACCATTAAGGGACCCATCCTTCATCAGCCTGATGCTGAGACTGTTAAACCTGCCTCTTGAGTAGTGTCGTGATGCTTTTCGCCAATCAGTTCCAGTTTTCATCATAGCCACAAATTCATCATAGCTAATACGACCATCCTATTTTGCAAAAGAAGCAACATCAGGGAAAAAGAAAAGAAGCAAAAAAATTGGAACTTTACAAGTGCAATGCAGACAACAACCTTGTCGGTGTCTACTTCTCGAAGGATATCAACCGCGACATCAAAATCAGATGTGCCATCCTCAACTAAGGCCTCTCTGAGTTCCTCCAGCCCAATGAAACCATCTCCATCTTTATCAAAGTATGAGAAAGCTTTTCGGAGATGCTCATCATTGGCCATCTTTTGCAGATGAAGTGAAACTGCAATGAACTCTCCATAATCAAGCGCTCCATTTCCATCTGCATCTACCTGTTAGGATGAGCTATTCATTCAGCAGACTTCATAGCATGACAAGGCTCCCCTTTTATTAATAAAACCTGCTGTCAAAAGTTCAAATGCATTTGCCGCATTTACAATAAAATAAATTCTGACAACTTATAATATGCTCCCTAGAAGCCAGTTTCCACATTTTCCTTTCCTGTCAGTTGCAATATAAACTTTGGAATTTATCATTTTCCCAAATTCTATTTACAGAAACAGAACAAAAAATTTATTATGATTTCAAACAAGGGAAACCTAAACAAACTACTATACTTGAGAAAGCAACCTAATTGTTTGAGATCCCGTTGAAATTTTTCTTTTCTTCAAAATTCTGAACCTATGACCTCCATAACAAGTATTCAATATTTTGAAAATGTATAATATTTTTCCCAATAATAAAAGTGCTACTAACATCATGATATATTGAAAAATGTATGGACGACAACAATAAAAACACACATATCACAATTTTTCCATGTTATACTCACTTCAAAGGAAAACTCCTGGTAAACTTTAACTATTTTTATTAATTTTACTGACATTTATATTTTTAAATTTATCTAGATTGTTGATTTTTGGTGGAAATCTTTAAATAAACACATGAGAAAATTTCAAAATCTACTAAGAATATCTTTGACGATAAAATGTCATTTATAACTTTTGTCACAATGCTTGTAACTATCTAAGTTCAATGCATCTCACCTACCCAAATAAATAAACATGATAGAAGAAATCACCACTCATATTTTCAATGCTGAAACTCAATTAGTCATTCATAAGAAATTATGGATATGTTTGCAATGCCCTGTGATTCTTGGATTTTCTCAAGATCCTGTGATTGTAAATCACAATCACAACACTTTCTCAAGGTTGATGAAACATGAGAAAAGTACAAGTGATTGTGATTGCCAGCTGTGATTATTTTTGCCTTGAATCTTCTGAAAGTTGGTCACAAGATTGACCTTGTGACCAATAATCACAGCTTCTACTTTCTCAGCTGTGATTGTTCATCCCCATCTGTGACCAAAGCAAACATGCCATACATTTTCTTTTTTTGTTTATGGTTATTGTGTTTCAAACTCCTAAGTTAATGTTTCAGGTTCCAGAGCAAAGTTATTTGAACTCTAATTCAAAATCGGTTACACGTTTGTCATAATCTCAACTTATTCCTGGGTGTGCTTTCACTATGAAACCCAAATTATTTGGCATAGAAGCAGTTTAAAGCACGTGCATTTTAGGGTATTGATTGTTCAAGAAGTTGATAAAGTTTTGGAGGCAATCTTATTTTCACGGTCACGTTTGCGTTGATCATAGGTGGGATGAGCCATCAAAGTTGAGAAAGTAGCCGTGGGGTCAGTCTTGTGACCAACTTTCTCAAGTTTCAACAAAGGAGCATCCTCAAGTGAGAATCACAATCACAACTTGCCCTTTATCATGCTTGTAAAAACTTGAGAAAGTGCACTGATTGTGATTTGCAATCATAAGATCTTGAGAAAATCTAATTTTTACGAGGCAATCCAAATGTGTCATATGATTCATTACCCTCAGTGTTATTAAAAACGCGCCTCAAGGCGCAAAAAGCGCGCCTCGCCTCAAGGCGAGGGCCTTTGTGCCTTGAGGCGCAGGTATAAAGTGCAACAGGGCCTTTGTGCCTTGAGGCGCAGGTATAAAGTGCAACACCCATGAAGCGTGCACCTCATAGGCCTTGAGGCGAGGTGCACCTCGGACTGAGGCGTACACGCCTCTTTTTGCTGTAGTTCATGCACAGAAAATGCATTCAACTATTCTAATTTATTCTTTTTGTTTTCAGTTAATGTGGAAAACCATAAGCCCCTTAGTAAAGGTGCTGCATCGCGCAAATTTATACCCTCCCGCAACCACGCACCCCAATTTTTTTAAAGTGCCGCAACCACGCACCCACACCTATGTGACATAGATGATCAACATGGGAACCTGTGGAATTTCTGTTTAGGTCTGTCGACATGGGCTAGGTGACATGTCGACAGGCCTAAAAGAATGAGATAGCTGGATTGTAAAGTAGCACTGTCACAACAAAGAGTCTCATGTTTAAGACCTGAGAGGCTAACCCCAGCCTGCATATCATAAAAAAAAGGAAAATTAAAAAGAAAGGGCTGGCTAACATTTTGCCTTCCTTCAATGGCTTTTGGATTATCAGCTTTTAACAGTGTTAAGGACTTTGTTCATTTTAGAGCCTCTGCTACTTAAGGGCATAGTCACCAATCAGTCATGATGATGATTGTGGAGTGCCACAGCTCTTCTGCTTCTGATGAGCCTTTTGACATGATTGATTGCAGTCACCTTGGTTGAGGTGCTATTGTTGATCTTGTAGCATGTTTATGCTAAACTTTAACATTTAAGTTAAGGGGATACATAACCTACTGACTAAGATATAATTTTTGAGCTAGTCATGATATCACTATCAATGTTCAGTGAGTCGATTAGATGAGATAACTCAAGCACACCTATTTTCCATGAGAAAAGCTTAGCAATTGTGGATAGAGAGAAAAAATGGAAAAGTCAGGAAACAGAATAGAAATAGGCTGTCTTTCATGCCAAACTATGGAAAATAGAAAAAAGATAATAGATAGAAATAATATGAAATTGAGAAAAAGATGTTAAATCAGAAATCTAGGAAGGGGAAATATCACAATGTTTCATGATAATATCATTGCATGCTTCAAATTTTCATTATTTTGAAAAAATGATGACAAAATACTTTAATAATGTTTCATGAAAATACTGCTAAAACATTGTGATAGTTTGAAAATATTGGAGATATGTGTGTTGTATTTTCAAGCTTATGAAGAAAAATCCTAAGGCTTAAAGTTTTATTTTTGATGAACTCACTATTCTTGTTTGGGCTTAAATATTGGAGATATGTGTGTTGTATTTTCAAGCTTATGAAGAAAAATCCTAAGGCTTAAAGTTTTATTTTTGATGAACTCACTCACTATTATTTTTTATGAACTCACTATTTTTGAGATTTTTTATTTCCTGTTGGTTGTTGCTTCATCAATAATGATTTTTTTTATTTTTTTATAATTTTAGATATTTTTTATAGTTTTTTTAAGTTTAAAAAAAAAAAACTTTGAGGCTTACGCTTTACGCCTCGAGGCTTACGCCTTGCCTCAGATTTTGGTGGAGCGCC
This sequence comes from Nuphar pumila, assembly GCF_984573655.1. Taxonomy (NCBI): domain Eukaryota; kingdom Viridiplantae; phylum Streptophyta; class Magnoliopsida; order Nymphaeales; family Nymphaeaceae; genus Nuphar; species Nuphar pumila. The sequence goes on along the minus strand of NC_143252.1, from coordinate 22,235,899 downwards.
TCGCTATGCCTCAACGCTTTTCACAACACTGATTACCCTTGAGGGAAGATTTCATTAGCCATTTTAGTTGATTCTTTCACCTTAGGAGAAAACTTGATGGGATTCTTAATCAATGAAAAAAGCTAAACCAACTAGAGTATTGTGTGTCATCCCCTGTAAATGAAGTCTGATTTAAAACCAAGCATTATTTTCAAGTTATGCTTTGGTCTTTTACATGTTACAACAATGTTAAAAGGGCAAATGAAGTTCATGGTCCAATTCATATTTTCTACCAAATTATTTTTTCATCTTTGCTAATAGATAGTTTCATTACAGGTTTTTGTTCTACATTTTGTCTCTTAAATGATTGGAATGGATTGAAATCCATTAGAAAGACTACAATGTCCATTATCCTCAAGTTTTTCTTTATTCACAAAATATGATATGCCAATATGGGTAAATGTTAGATATTGCAATGCTCCGATAATGCTTTCATATGCCTTTGGATTTGCAGCAAAACACATCTTCTGCCTTAAGCTTTTGATTCACAAGTGAAAGGGTCACCAATTTTTCATTCCATCTCGTCAATAGATCAACAGCATATTTTTGTTATGATAAAAACGTCCTCGCTACTTGATCGAAGAAAAGTATCCTTAGTAGTCTTTGATCCATTTGTAGATCTAATAAAAGTATTTGAATTCTTCCAAATCTTTCATTTGGAGCTTTCTTTGTAGATGACAATTTACTTCATCTATATGACATGCTAAGGTACACAATGTCATCTATGAAACTGGAGAAAATTGGTTACACCATGTTCTCCATTATTTGAATAAAGAATAGTCTCTGAGAAAGTTTTGAACCATGCTTTCATGTTTGTTTAAAACAATAAAGAGATCTTTTTAATTTACATAACTTTTATATAGGATCGCCCTCTACATATCCTTGAGAGTTGTTCAACATACACCTTTTCCTTCAAGCCAGCATGTAAGAATGCATTTTTAACACCCATTTGCTAATGTTACCAACTGTATATGGCAACAAGTGAAAAAACCAACCTGATTGTTTAATCAACGAACTGTTTTCATCATGATCTAATCTATATTCTTGAGTTCACTCTCATTCTGTCATACTATGAACTTTTTAATGTTAGCATCAGCCTTAGGTTTTACTTTGTACACCCATTTGCAGCCAATTACAATTTTATCTTTTGGCAAATTACAATTTCTCAAGTGTTGCACATATGGAGAGCATGAATTTCTTTAATCATCGTCTCAATCTGTGTATGATCTTTATTCACTTGGAAAATATTTACAGGTTCTTTTGATTCTTGAATTGCAGAATACAATGGTACTTCAAACTAAAAGCTTCATGGCTGACCAACTCATCAATCAGGTGCTTTATCTACTTGATCCATGAAACTGAAGCCTGCTGACTACATTCTTTTTACTTTGATAGTGAGTATTTTGTATTGATCCAAGTGTTTTTGATGGATGATTTTCAGGTAAGGGTTCATATTCAGGCGCCTTTTGAGGTCTCTTGTGACAGACCTGCCCCCACAGTTTGTCATATGCTGGATTATTCATTTCTCCCCAACATTGCTATGCAACTCATTTGTATCATCTTCAGAATTTTCTGAACTGCTAGTTGGATTGGTTGACTACTGTGCTGCTGTGATGGCACTCCGCGATTATGGTGCAGCAGCATTAAGACTAGCTGACTGTGCTGCCCTAAATTTTCTGCATTTCCATCTAAACATATTGGCCAACTGCCACCTATGCTGCTCATTACATGTATCTGCTGCTTCTTGTAAAAGAGATGCATCCAACCATGAAAACATACCATCATACCCATCTTGTATTATGCAACTCTCGCAATTTTTATGCTGTTTTGGTATTCAGCAACACTAAAGTTATTTGTCCAAAATTACATGTTTACAGACCATAATGGATCATTTTATTGGATCCCTAAATTTTGTGAGCATCTGCATACCATATAAACCCACATCCTTAGGCTTTGAGAGTATTTGTCAATGATTTGTTGGCATGAACATAGCAAATACATTCCCGAATCAAAGGAAGATGACACCTACATAAGATGTAATAAGGTGCCAAAATCTTCATGGTCAGCAATTGTTAGTATGGTATGGCTCAGTCTATAACCTCAAGGATCCATTGCTTGTGTGAAAGCACTCCATAATGTCATTGTGTCGTTTCTACTAGATCATTATTTTCTGGTACAAGTGGGTAAAATTTTCTATGAAATACTCATGGATTGTACATACTCTTTAAATTCTATGGAATTGTATTCACCCCCACCATCACTTTCAAAGTCAACAACATAAACACCAAACTTACTCTTGATCAATGGAAAGGAAAATCCAACTGAATCTAATAAGAAACATTAATAATGTTAGAAAGATGCACATTTGCTTCAATCGATTGTCGAGTTGGAATCTCATGATGCGAGTTGTTTCAACTCAATCTAACCTCATAGATGTGTTCAGCATGCTCGATTTAGTATTGAATCAACCCTTGGATCATGTTTTTCCGATAAAAAACATGTTTTGATGAATCAGGAAAATCAATGCATTCGTAGCCATTGATTTTTGGATTGTCGGAAAAATCTGTATACAAGTCAACTTCCGGCGATACAAGAGCTGGTTTCCACTAACAAAAACATGAAGAACACATCTATGGTGTTAGATGTGAGAAAAAAAATGTCATTTGCTATGTCGATTGTAAATACAATCATTGTGGGAAACATTAACCTTGTTAAACTACTATATATAATATTATATATATATGTATTTGTATTTAGAATGTAATGTAGATTTTTCTTGTAATTTTGTTGTTTTTATTTTTTTGTATTTTTATTGTTCTTTTTTTATTTGTATGCATTCTCAAGGGCATTATTGTCTTTTCATGGCTAGCTGTTAAGACTAGTCTAATGCTTAGCTTAGCTAGCCATTAGGCTAGTCTAATGGCTAGCAGCCCTCTCCTTTTGTGTACATATATGGGGGTTAGACCCCCTTTTAAACATGCATTTTCTAATGCATTTAGTGTGAATAATAAAAAAATCTTAATTGTGTGCTTTCCATGTGAGGATCGTGAGTGTTTATGACTTTGACCTTTCGTGGCTGTATTGTGCCTTTTGTGGCTTTGAGAGCCTTTGTATTTTTGGACTTATTTCATTACACGGTGTCAAAGCCTTGAGCTCTTGATCCTTGATGCACTTGCTCGTGATTGGAGTGCTTGTGACTTTTACTATGTGTTTGTAGTAATAACTTCAGCAGAGCTTCGTCTTTTGCATCTGTGGTGCCAGTCTTGGAGTTGCTCTCTATGTTTCCTCATCCTTCTTCCTTCTACCTACAAAGAAACTGTCATTATTCTATTCATTCAAACTACTTGATATGAGCTGCCGTAATTGAGAATCACATTAAGAGTAGGGGGTATATCAAGGGCGCCAACCCTAAACCCCATCTCAAACTCACTAAAATGGAAGGTCATGAAGAGAAGATTCTTGATGGAAAAGAAAAGGAGAAAGTCATTCAAGACTATCTGAAAAAGATGAATCAATGGGAGATGGAGAACACCAAGATTTTACCTTGGCTTATGATAGTGTGTAGCTATCCGTTTGCACCAACCTAGACAAATTCAAAAAAAGGCTAGTGAAGCATGGATTCCTTCTGAGCATCTACATTCAAGGGAATATAGCCGACAAATACTACCTTTAAGAAAAAATATATACTATAAAGCAAGGAGACGAGAGTGTAAGAGAATATTATGCAACTCTATCTCCTTTGTAGGATGAGTTGGCTTTACTTGAACATAAACAAGAAGGTGTGTGTTGAAATGAGGCAACAACAATTGAATGATCAATTCTTCCAATTCCTTTAATAGTTTTCGCCTGGAGTTTGAATAAGAGCATCTTTGTTGTATCTCACCATTGCCCTTCTATGAGACCCATACCAAGTTGAGTCTTGAAGATACTCGGCTTAATATGGCCAAGAGTTTAGATGATAACCTTGCCATATATAGGCTAAGAACCAATGTCAATTGTCAAGACTTAAAGGTCTTCTCATTTCAGGAAGCAAAATAACGAGGTAGAAAAATTATTTGCTATCACTGTAGTGAGCTCGACTACATCAAATTGGAGTGCCTCCAGCTCAAGAAGAAGGTTGCCTTGGTTGGATCTTCTCATGAATCAAACAAGAGACTGATCTAAAGAATATCTCTATTACTGAATTGGCAGAAGGACTTCAACAATTCTTATAGGCATCTCCCTCAACTTCTAACGTTGTGATTTCAATCTCTTATCATTCATCTTCGTTACTTAATTCAAGATCCTCTTTTCATATGACTGCTAATGAGTCTCTCTTATCTGATTGTTGTACCAACTTTGTATGCTTCTTATGTTTTTACTATCGATGGTTCATCTTTAGAAGAATCAGAAACTTGGAAAAATTTATCAAAAACTCCAAGGTTTTATTTGTCCTAAAAGTTAGATTTATACTTAATTTAAACTTGAACCTTTCTTTCTATTTTTCAAATGTTGAACCATAGGTGTGACATTTCCCTCTGATCAAATGGTTGTTGGATATAGGATCACCAATCAAAGAAGTTAATTTGGGAAAGTTCATAGGAAAAAAGGTCTCCACTATATGGATTTTTTATGCTTACCAATAAAATCCTTTTGTAATGTTGCCCATGAAAATGATAGAGTTGTGGCATAAGAGACTACGGCATCCAAATGTATCTAAACTTCCTCATTTTCGATTGTTTGGAAAAAAATTGTAATGACGGATTTTATATGTAATGATTGTATTCTTAGAAAAATGCTCAATAAAATCCCTAGCTTTGAGAAGCGAAACGATCTTATTCCAATAAGAAAGAAGCTTTCGAAATGGCGCATCGATCATTCCCCAGGGCTTCATTCCAGTTGCTATGGGTAACGATCAATCGACAAATGAAGGTTATTAAAAGTTTTGTTTGTAAGAAGCCATTTGAGTTGGTGCACTCTTATCTAAGCCATTTGTGTGTAAGATGTATGGGGGCCAGCTCCAAGTACCACCAAGGAAGGATTCTCTTATTATATTATACTTAATGATTTTACTAGATATACTCGGATATACTTCCTTACACTTAATCCAAAGTTTTTTCGTGTTTTAAAACCTTTCATAATTTGATCAAAAACTAATTTAATGCAAATATCATTAACTTTCGCCCCAATTCAAGGGGAGAATATTTATCAAATAGTTTAAAAAATTACTTAAATTTGGATGGTATTACATAACACAAATCATGTCTCAAACCCCCCAAAAAATGGTTTAGCAGAAAGAAAACACTGCCATATAGTTAAAACAACAACTTTGCTTATTTCAAGTGGATTTTTAACCATTTTTAGGCCGAAGCTGCACTTACCATTGTGTATCTCATTATTAGAATGTTTTTATTCTCATTGCAAAACATTAAACCTTTTGAAAAACTTTTCAAAGTTACAGCCAATTATAAAAGACTTGAGAGTATAATGGTTTCTTCTTTTCAAATGAGTGAAACTTTCTTCTAAACTTATTCCATATGTTTTACTCGGTTACACTAAAAACCAAAAAAGATATAGATGTTATGATCTTAACAATAACAAGATATACGTTCCTAAAAATGTGACCATTCTTGAAAAAGAAAATGGTTTTGAAAGAAGTATGTTTAAGGAAGATATGCGCTATTCATTTGTTATTGATTTATTACCTAAACAAGATAGGTTTGCAATCTTGATACTTGAGGTGATATTGATGTTGCTTCTAGTGATCTTAATCCATGAAATGATCATGTTGCTTCTAATCATGCTATGAATGACTACAAATAATAACAATAATAATAATAGAGATGACACTATGCACGAGCTTCAATGTTATACATGATCCTTGAAATGATCATGTTGTCCCAGCATTAAGTATTGATTTCTAATGTTCCGATTGATGGTATTGATTCATAACATCGGTTAAGGAACATGTGTAGGACCTCTCAGTAAATAAAATACAAATTGTGTGTTAAGATACTACTGAAAACTGTCTTGAACCTCAGGAATTTGGCCCGTTTTTAGTATCCACAGGTTTTATACAAGTGAGAACTTAATTGTGTTGCATTTAAGTAGGGACATGCATGCAAAAACAATACTGATAATTAAAGTTAAAAAGTCGTTCATGCATGTTGCATTGATTCATGCATGTAAGATCGTGCATTTTAGTACTTAGTCATTTTATGATTTTGACGAAATTTTGGCTAAGTCTGGAAGAAAAATCGTTTAAGGCTTGATTTTTAGACTAAAGTCTTTGAGTCTGGGCTTGACCCAGGTCTCATCGATAAGGTCGAGGCGAGCCAATCGAAACGTGGGAAAGAGTTGTAAATTCGACCTTTAAATTCAAGCGAAATTCGGATTATTTTCAAGCAAAATTTGAAATTTAGTATTTGTGTAATATATCGTTAGATGCGTGTCAAAATTCTGAGGGTGAAAATATTTTACTTTCCTGAATTCGAGTTTCGTTTTGCCCGAAAATCGCGTTTTTACAAAAATTGAGCAGTTTGTCGAAATGAATCCGGGGTTAGATCGGATTGGATTCAAGGCCTAGGATCCGAATTTTTATGGATTTGGGTTCTACTTAGGTCCTACTTAAATATGGATTTGATCCAGATCTCAATCCATTTTCGTTTTGGGTATGGGTTTGGATCTTGGATCTAGATCCAAATCCAAGCCCAACGTTTTTCCAGCTTTAAAGTGAATACAAAGCTTTATTTTGAGGTTTAATAAGGTTAGAGAACCTTCTGGGTTAATTTGGTTATTTTTGGAAGTTTTTAGATATTTTTAATTAATTAATATTTAATAATTAAATAAATAAATAAATAATATCAATTCCGAATTTTTATTTTGGGCTGAGTGGGACTCTCTAAAAGAGCCCCTATTCTTACCTAAGAGAGGTTAAGAGAGAGTTTTAGAAGAGTTGAAAGCTTTAAGAAAAGAAAAGTCAACTTTCTTTAAAAGTTTCAAAAAATTAGGGAACAAAGGAAAGAGAGAAAGAGTTTCCATCCTTTGGACACTCTTAGAGAGGGCTGGAGAAGGGGGAACATCACCCCCTCTCCCACCCATTACTTAAAGAGAGAGAGAGGGAAAAGAGGAGAAAGAGAGAGGAAGAGGGTTCCTCTTCTCCAACAGCCCCTTAATCCACCATTATTTTTCTCTTTTCCTATGATTCAAGCTAAGGTACGGGTCTCCTCTCTTGATTTCAAGTGAGATATTGAGCATAGAGGGGGTTTCATGCATGGTTTTGAAGGAAACTCATGGGAAATGAGTAGATTTACAAGTCTACTCAAACATATATGAAGGAGGACCTATGGATCCTCTTCCATAGATGTGGTTTTAACTTTTATTTGCTTTCTTGAAAACAAACTTCTGTATAGTTTCAAAACAGAATTTTTTTTATTGATATAGACACGCTCCTTTAGATGTTTTTTTTATGATGCATATCGGTTTTCATGGGTAGTCCATGATGGGTGCATTGACGGTTTTTTTAATGCGATTTTAAACTAAAATTCTGTACGTCTATTTCTGCATTAAAACAGAAATTTTAAGTACACATGTTTATTTAAAGCCTATTCTTGGTGGAAACCGATGTCTAATGGATGTATTATGTTGCAGATTAGTTTAGATACATATAAAAGAGGTTGGATCAAGGTTGTTGCACATATTTAAAAATCTGATTATGTGTGATTGTTGCCCACATGGGTTGGTTGTTACTTCACGCCCTTTTCTTTTCTCATACATGTATTGTAAAGTCATGAGATCCCATGGATTTCTAATGTTCATGTCTAGATGATAATGTGTTGCAAGAGTACACTGTTTTTATAAAAAAAATTGTACATACAGCGGAATGCTGTTTTTGCTTTGGGCGTAATGGTCCGACCGGCAGACCAGCCGAGCCCTGTTCGGCTGGCCAGATCCGGACCGTAAGGGTGCAGCTTCGTCAGGCCTGTTCATGACAGGCCTGACTTGGTTCAGCAGGGCCCAGCCGAGTGGGCTCAGCTGGGCAGCCTGCTGTATCTTAAAAAAAAAAAGAAAAAAATCTGTTTTGTTTGTGATCCTCTATAACATGTATTGAGGTATGCGTATGACTGTTTGCCTTCTTTATAGTCATGTGGAATTGTGAATCAACATAAGTTTGACGGAAAATATATATATGTCTATTTCCTGTATAATGCAGTTTTGCTTGTGTACACATTTAATGGCTGAGTTGAATCTGTATTTATAGGTCTGCAGGGTTTTGTTAAAAAAAAAAACTGGTTTTCTAAAAACCCAGCCCCCCTATTGCTGGTTGGGCGATCAGCCCTGTCAGTTGGGCTGGTTTGTTAGGTGTTTCCAAAAAAAAAAGAACAGTTCTTGGCGATCGGCAGCCTGGTTGGGCACGGCCAAGCCTGGCAGCACCCGTAAGGTACTGCCAGACTGGGCTGGCTAGACGCAGGTCTTACTGGCTCGACAGAACCGAGCCCAGTAGGTCGGTTCTGCCAAGCCGGCTGGGCAGCAGTGTAACAATATATATATATATATGGAGGTCTCGGGGTCGGGTCACAGGACCAGCCGAGTTGGGCTCGGCTGGCCAGACCTGGCAGTGCCTTGACAGGCCTGCCAGGCTCAGCTGAACCAACTCAGCTGGCCTGGCTTGGCCGGACAGGCCTGCTGTGCTTGTAGAGGCCTAGCCAAGTGGGGTTCGGCTGGGCGAGTATCAAAAAAAAATTATATATATATATATATATATATATATATATATATATATATATATATATATATATATATAAAGTGGTTGCTGGCCTGAGTACGTATATTAATCCAAAGAGAGACGTTACATGTCCTGTTATGCATACACTTGAAAAAAAAAAGGAAAAGAAAATACCTTATGTATATTTATGTTACAACAACAACAACAACTACGCCTTCATCCCAAAACAATTGCGGTCGGCGATATGAACCAAAAAAGAAAATCGTTCTGGGTCTTCCACATGAATCCTTCTTCTCCAATCATTTCTATCCAATGTCATGTCCTCGGTGAGGTTCAAAGCATTCATATCCTTTCCTATCATCTCCATCCAAGTCTTCTTAGGCATACCCCGACCTCTTTTAACTAATATATTTTCTCATTTCTCCATCCTTCTAACTGGAGCATCATTAGGCCTTCGCCGAATATGTCCAAACCACCGTAAATGATTCTCTCTCATCTTATTTTCAATGGATGCAACGCCTACCTTCTTACGTATCTCCTCATTTCGAATCTTATCTTTTATTGTATTTCCACGCATCCATCTAAGCATACTCATCTCAGCTACACTCATTTTTTGAATATGATGTCTCTTGGCAGCCCAACATTCTGTACCATATAGTAAAGCGGGCCTAATTGTCGTCCTATAAAACTTTCCCTTCAACCGCAATGGCATTCTACGATCGCACAACACTCCAGTTGTACTTTTTTATTTCATCCACCCAACCTTTATCCTATGATTTACATCTCCATCAATTTCTCCATACTTTTGAATGATAGATCCCAAATATTTGATACAGTCATCCACCGGTATTTCTTGCTCACCATGCTTCACTACACTCCCATCACTACTTCGTTGCTTACTAAATCGACATTCCATATATTCTGTCTTACTCTTACAACTTAAAACCTCTTGCTTTCAATGTTTGTCTCAATAATTCTAACTTAGCATTAACCCCGACTCTAGACTCATCAATCAAAACAATATCATCAGCAAACAACATACACCACGGCACATTTTCTTGAATTGATCTCGTAAGCTCATCCATCACTATAGCAAATAGGAAAGGGCTTAAAGCAGATCCTTGATGTAACCCAACCATTATAGGAAAATTGGTTGTTACCCCTCCACAGGTGCGGACATTGGTTACTACTCCTTCATACATATCCTTAATTATACTAATGTATTTGAGAGAAACACCTTTCTTCATCATTGTCCATCAAAGAACGTCCCTAGGTACTCTATCGTATGCCTTCTCCAAATCAATAAAAACCATATGCAAATCTTTGTTCCTCTCTCTATTTCTCTCAATAAGTTGTCTAAGAAGATGTATAGCTTCCATAGTTGATCTTCCAGGCATAAAACCAAATTGATTCTCCGATATCATGACAACCTTCCTCAACCTAGACTCAATCACCCTCTCCCAAAGTTTCATAGTATGACTCATGAGTTTTATACCACGATAGTTTGTGCAATCTTGTATATCACCCTTATTCTTATATAGAGGCACCAAAGTACTCTTTATCCACTGATTAGGCATCTTATTTGTCCGCCAAATCTTGTTAAAAAGATTTGTCAACCATTCTAAACTTTTCTCACCCAAGCATTTTCAAGCCTCGATAGGTATACCATCTGGGCCAACTGCCCTTCTTGATTTTATTTTCTTCAAAGCCTCTGCAATTTCTTTCTTTTGAATCTTGCGCATGAAGTCACGATTTATCTCATGAAAAGGAATAGAGAAGTCTCCAAGATCCTGAGCATGACTTCCATTAAATAGCTTATCAAAATAATCTTTCCATCTCCTTAATCTCCTCATCTTTGACTAAAACCCTTTACGTTTCAATATGAACTGGTTGTCTCTAATACCTTATAAAATTTCAACTTGAATATCCTTATGATGTAGACTTAGAGAGAGAGAGAGAGAACAGCCGTAACCCCCCACCCCCCCAAATTTTCTAGGTATTCATATCTAGAAAACTAATCAGAATACATGCATTTGTGATGTTTTAGTTACATTAGGATTCCAGGTAAACTAATCAGAATACCCTCATATGACAGTAACATTTCAAATATACAACATATAAATGCAACAATTACAGTTCTGACCTGTATATAGTCAAACACCATATTCCTAACACTAAGGAGGTTAGGATCATCATTGGCAGCTTTAATATCATTACAATCATCTAAAATTGAACAGGATTGCAACAAAAGAAAAATCTACACCAAACATTAAGAATACCTACAACCAAACATAGGGTGAACAATTACACATACAGCTTCCATTAGCATCTGGACTTCAGACTCTGCAAGCTGGGAACCAAATTTCTGAAGTCCTGCTTTCAGTTCTTCATATGATACAGCACCATCATTATCTGTATCGATCATCCTGAACATATCTTTGACATCTTCTACTTCTTCGGTTGATAAATGATCAGCAATGACCTATTCACAAATTAAAAATCAGTTGCTACTTTTATTCACAAGAAAATGTGTTAATAATTGTAGCTAGCAACCAACCCTCAATGCTCTTCTCTTGAACCTGTTCATCATCGAGAACTGCTTAAGCCTTGTCTTGACGACATCCCCAAGAGGAACATTTGGTGCCTTTTTAGCATTTTGCAGCCAAGGATGTTCTGGAATAGTCACATGATGAAAGATATATCCAATGAAGAGCAGTAAACACATGACCCATTGACTATTATGTATCTCTGGCATGTTGGATCAGTATATAGTAATAGAAGACAGACTCCAAATGGAGCTACATATAAAAGAAACTGTGATCTGATGAAGAACTATGTTCTTTAATATTATTAAAAGTAGATTTATTTGGTGTATCAACAGTGCTAATAAAGTTTTGTTATGATGTGGAACACATGCTAGAAGACTTTGTTTTTGGAATAGATGTCAATTTGTATTTTCAAAAAATTGCAAACTTCTAACATATGTTTTCAGCAGATTAACATGGCAATAATTTAAATCTATCAAAGGATAGTGAATTCACATGATCCATGCATATCAAGTTTATTCAGTTTTTTGTGTATGTGATAAAAATAAAATTTATTATTAGCTGAAAATGATTAAGTGACGAGAAGTTTCCAAAAAGTACATCAGTCACTAACAAAGTCAGGTCTGTATGGCCCAAATCCATGACAAACCAGACGGCACACGCAAACAGATATCAAATTGAATTAGACAAAGATGGTATTCAGCCATGAGAATTGATCGTTGAAACTTCTATGTTTCACTCTAGCCAGGCAAGCCACCAAGCTAACAATAGCCACCACTTGCAAAAAATCATCTACCTATCCTATGTTTCACTCTCTAGCCAGACAAACCACCAAGATGACAGTAGATGCCACTTCTGCATAATCTTCTATTTCCTTCACTTTCAGATCATCATAGGACACAACAGAAGTCCTCTTACACAAGTTTTAGGCCCTGCATAGACAACTACATCTGACCTTGCCAATTTGAATAGCTTTTGAAAAGTGTCACAACACCATAACAAGTGCTCAGCCTGATTCTTCACGCATCAACTGACTAGTTGCATACATTTCATTCCAGGCTATTTTGGATGCTGACCTGGCCTAGTTAATCAATGGAAGAATGGGGAAGACATGAACAAACAGAGGAGAACACATAAGGAGTATGCTAACTAGAGTACAAGCACATAAATGAGAGTGCAAGAACATGTATTATATTAGCTTTACAATAAAAGTGCATGAAATTTTGTAATATAAAATACGCAAGGCAAAAGACAAAAACAACCTAGTAAACAGAAGAAAAAACACCTGTATTAAAGACGCTATTTGGTTGAGAGGTCTATTTGGTGAACTTAATTTGAGTCCAGAGTTCACTATTGTTTACTATGACAGTCAGAGTACTATTCACTTGACCAAAGACCAAACGTACCATGAGAGAACGAAACATATTGATGTCATGTACCATTTCATTTGAGGTGTTATTGCGCAGAGTGTATTCTTGTAAAGAAGATTAGTATTGTAGACAATCCAGCCAACATGTTAACAAAGTCTCCCAGTTGCCAAGTTCAAGCATTGCTTGGAATTGAGTGGTATTTGTTGCTCTTTGGGTGTAAAGCTTGTAAAAAAAAGTGTCTGACACGTGCCCTCCACCGTGTCGGATCCGAGTCTGAACCGGACCCTCGACCCGGCTTCTCGAAGGATCGAGAGCCTGCGCCTTTTTAAAGATGCAGGTTGTGAGACGAGGGGCAAAACCCTCGCCCCTTCTCTCTCTCTCTCTCTCTCTCTCTCTCTCTCTCTCTCTCTCTCTCTCTCTCTCTCTCTCTCTCTCTCTCTACTCTGACTCCCGTCTCCTCCCCTTTCTCTGTGAAGCCGTCGGCGATCGTGCCGACGACCTTCACCCGTTGCTGCCGCCTCGGGCCACCTGTCGTCGGCGGCGAGCATCGCCGCCAGGCGACAACGCCACCACCATTGTTTCCCGCTCCTTCGTCCTCTTCTTTTGTTTGCCGGCGACCAACGCCAACCGTCGACCGACATTCGCCGATCTTCGCAGGTATTTTCCCTTCTCCCCTTCTCCTTTTTCCATTTCTTATCGCCAGCAGGGGGCGGAGCACCCTGTGTCGGCTCAACTTTCCGACAGAGGGCTCCGTCCCCTGCCTCCAGTGAGTTTTCCTGGCAGGGGCGGAGCCCCTGCCTCTTTCAGATTTTTCCAGCAGGGGACAAAGCCCCCTGCCTTTTGTTGTATTTCGGCAGAGGATTATGTCCCCTGCCTCCTGTGGTTTTCCGGCAGGGGGTTCCACCCCCTGCCCCCATCCTGTTCCAGGCAAGGGGCTCCGCTCCACTGCCTTCATCTGTTTTTCGGCAAGGGGCTCCGCGCCCTTGCCTCTTTTTATATTCTCGGTAGAGGGCAAAGCCCCCCTGCCCTTTGTTGTTCCTCGGCAGGGGCCGAAGCCCCCTGCCTCCTGTTGCTTCCCAGCAAGGGGTCCTACCCCCTGCCTCCTGTGGTTTGCTAGCAGGGGGCAAGTCTCCCCCAGATTTTGTTTTTCACGGCAGGGGGCAAGTCTCCCCCTGCTTTTGTTTTTCACGGCAGGGGACAAAGCCCCTGCCTCCTTTGGTTTTCCGGCAGGGGGTGAAGCCTCCCCTGTCTTCTTCCTGTTTCATGGCAAGGGGCGACCCCCCCTGCCTCTGTTGGTGTTTCCGACAGGGGGCTTGCCTCTGCGTGCTCTTCCCGGTGAGAGACTCTGCCCCCTATCTCTCGATTTTTCGGTGGGGGGCTCTGCCTCCCCTGCCGCCTCTGGTTTTCCGGACAGGAAGAGAAGCCCCCTGCATCTCGTTTGTTTTCTGGCAGGGGGCTTCGCCCCCCTGACTTGATCTTGCCGCCGCCTGCCTGTCTCGTTTCCAGCAGGGGATTGCACCCCCCTGTCCAACTTCGTGTTCCGACAGGGGGTGTCACCCCCTGTCCTGCTGTGGCAGGTTCAGCAGGGAGCCTTTGCTCCCTCCCCTGCCTTCTCTGTTCTGGCAGGCAGGGAGCCCCTGCTCCCTGCCTCTGTTGCTTTTTGCCAGGCAGGGGTGAGGCCCCTGCCTCTGGCACCCTTGCAGGCAGGGTGCAGAGTCTCTGCCTCTGCAGCCTGCAGGCAGGAAGCTTATGTTGCTTGCAAGCGAGGAACTGAGCCCCTCCTTATGATCTTATGATAATGGGTTAGGGCTCAGCTTGTGCTTATTATGTTTCTTCTTTTAATGGCATATCACTAACATTCTAAGCATCGCAGGTAGAGCAGTGGATCCCGCTCACGCCCTGTGGCCGAGCTCGTGCTTACCTACGTTGCAGGCGTACGAGGACCCGCAACCCCTCAAGGTAGGGGATTTCTTGCGTAAAGGACAATGAACGAATAAATGCTAAAATAAGAAAAGATAATTAAAAATGAAAGAGGACGATGATATATGTATACGTATAAAATATATACGTATGTCTTTTGACTCAAGGACGCGGTTTCGCGATTCTTGTCCTCTTTACTTTCCTTGTATTTTTCTTTGTTATTGCTGTCACGCTATATGTGCCCAGGTTTTTAATTCATGTCTTTACATTTCATGTCTTTTAATTCAACGACGTTGTTTCGCGATCCTTGTCCCCTTTACTTTTCTGCACTTTACTTTTTTGTTGCCCCGCGCTTTATGCGCCATGGCTTTTTACTTGTCTTTACTTTGTCGTCGCGCTATATGTGCTCAGGCTTCTGTTTCGTATTTAATTGTTGTACTTTCCTTTCTATTGCTCCGCGCTTTATGCGCCAAGGCTTTTCTCTTATTCTCTTTGCTCTTTATGTTGTTGATGTTTGTTTGCCTTGACTATTACTTGCTTACATGTCTAGTTAACCGAGGTATGGTTTCGTACCTCGTGCACTGCCTTGGGTATGTCACTTGCTTGTGTGTTTGATTGGCCAAGGTCTATGTCACAGGGACTCGGCAAAACAGATGCCGCACCCGCGTCGACGCGACGCGACGCGACGCGGGATCGCGTGCGGGTGCGGCACCGGGTGCGGTCAACACGACCCTGGGTGCGGTCAACGCACCCAGGGTCATTTTTGTCCACATTTTTGGGCGAAAAAAAAAATCCCCCCGATGAAAAGGAGGAGGATTAGGGCAAAAAAAAATTTTTGCCCTAATCTCTCCTCTCTCTCTCACCCTGAGCTCGAGCTCTCCCATCGCCGCCCCAGCTCCGCCTCCCAGACTCCTCCTCTCGGCTCCTCCTCTCCTTTCGCAGGTATGTCTCTCACTCTCTTCTTGGGTCGGCTGCCCCCCCCCCCTCTCTCGGTCTCTTGTTGGGTCGGCAGGGGAGGGGCTGAGCCTCCCCTGCTCCCTCGTTTTTCGGCACAGGAGGAGCCGCGCCCCTCCCCCATCTACCTCTTTTTTTTGGGTCGATTGGGTCGACAGGGGAGGGGGCCGAGCCCCTCCCTTTTATGTTTTTCTTTTTTGGGTCGACAGGGGAGGGGCCGAGCCCCTCCCCCATCTGTTTTTTTTTTTTTTGGGTCGACAGGGGAGGGGCCGAGCCCCTCCCCCATCTGTTTTTTTCTTTGGGTCGACATTGGAGGGGCCGAGCCCCTCCCCCATCTGTTTTTATGACAATGTTTATTGTTAAATGTTAAACTATTAAAACTTCAAAATTATATATATATATATATAAATTTTTTTTTTACATTTTTTCCCCTGCCGCACCCCCGCACCCGGGTTTTTTGGAAGTGCCGAATCCCCGCACCCGCACCCGCACCCGCACCCGCACCCGCTCCCGCTCCCGCACCCATGTGACATAGGCCAAGGTACAGTTTCGTACCTCGTGCATTGCTTTCAGTAATCACGTAGTTGCTCGATTGTTTAGTGAGGTACAGTTTCGTACTTTGTGTATTGCTTCTGAGGTTTTGCGCTCGACACACAGTTTTACACTTTGGGAATCGATCATACTTTATCGTCACACTGTAATGTGCACGTGCTTACTCTTTTGTTAGCTTACACTCATTGAGTGCAGCTTCGAGCGTATTTCAACTTATTCTTTTGTCTTAAAAGGCATGATGCACACTTATGCACTTGGTTCTCCAAAAAGGATAACTTTTAGGCACCAACCTATTTTCGAAACGTATTGTTTCATAAAGCAGATTTTGAAAGCCTTCTGCGAGATAACGGCGGGATCTCCCAAATCGATGCATTTGGGAGAAGTGTTTACAACTTCACTTCACGTACCCGATACAACTCGGATAACCATGTTTAAAAGCATGTGCATAAGATGGGTGAAGGTTCTACTGAGGAACATGCGCCATCACTAGACCAGTGTGAGACCTAGTTATTGGGTTTTTTGGCCAACTAAGATAATTGGCGTTTTTCCTTCCTTCGTGAGACGATTACTGATGGATATCTACTGAGAAATCCATGCCCCTCTCCTCATAGTCGGACCGTTAGTCATGTATGATATGCTTGAACTATGAGGAGCAGGATGAGAAGTTTGTAGTAATCTCGAGGCGTGTTTTGACACTTTCTATTAATCATGTAATATCGATGTTTGCCTAATAGGCAAGAGGCTCGTGATGGTCTAAAGGAGCTGAGCATGACAAGTTTGAACTTGAACGGTTACACCATATCTTATCGGCAAAGCATTGTTGTAGGGATTTCCTTTTGAGAAATCTATGTCCCTCTCATCGTAGTTGTACTTTTGAACAGGTACTTTGCGTACTACGATGAGTAAAATGAGAGGTCTATGTTTACCTCGAACGTGCAATAGCACATGCTTGAGATCACAAATGGTGATGTTGTTACCCTCACTATGAGTTGACCCCTCTCATCGCAGTTGTACTTTTGAATAGGTACGTTGCGTACTTCGGTGAGTAGGATGATAGGTGTGTCGTTGCCTCAAACGTGCATTGGCACGTATAATTCAATAAATGGTGACTATGCGCCTTCACAGGCAAGATGTTCGAGTGTGTCAAAAGACCAAAGCATGTAGAATGGGATGACGGTTAAGAAACCCCCGTCGTGCTCATTCGACACGGTTCATCAAGAGAGATGATGGATGGTACAAAACTTCGATGGACAGGTCCTTTAATGGCAGTTACGGGCAAAAGACTCGGATTCTCCAGTCATCGGAGTTATGAAAAATGCTACAAGGATAGCCTTCAGGCCACTTCTGCAGAAGTTTGGATGCATCCATGGGCCAATTATGCCTTTGGGGATTTGCTCTCTTGGTCACTAGCCATCCCCTTGAGAGCGAACTCGGTCAGTCATTCAGGGTATCATAAAATACATAGCATAATAAACCCTCGGATCAATCTCGGTTGTTTCTATGTTTCGTGCCTTGTGTGTACCCACAATGGCCAACTAATAATCAGAACAAAATGTAAACTATTCACATTTTAGATATGTGTGTGCTGTGACTTGCTTGGTTGCCCTGTAGTTCGGCGTACTACTCGTTGAGCTATGCATGCCTATTGTGGCGCTGCTCTAGTTGGTTGAACTGGTTACGCAGTCCTTTGTTAATAATTAGTTGCTCGTGCTAATCAAATGCTTATGATGATAGCATTATGCTAGTTGCGATATATTAGCATGTAACTTGCTACTTGGTTGAATTATTTTGTGCTTGTTGTAATATAGTACTTGTTGGCTTGCGTCTCTTATGACAAATGTAACTGCTTACAGCTCGTAATCTACGAACTGTTTATATGACGAATGTAATTGCTCACAGCTCGTAATCTATGAATTGTCTACAACTAGAACCAATGTAGTTGTTTGTCTTATAAGTTGCTTACCCCTTGTGGTTAATATATAACTGTTGTCGTGTGATTGCTTAATCACGGGTAGTTTATGCTTGTTGTGCAATGACTTGCACTTTATGATTAATATAGTTCCTTGTCGGTAAACTAAAGAATTCAGTGGTAATTGTATACATTGTGCGCTTCGTTATAAATGCTTATTCAGTTTATATGCTTACTATGCTTGACTGCTTTGTGGAGTTAGTTACTCCCTGCCTATAGAATCAGTTGGATTGCTATAAATGCATATTTTACTTGTTCAACACTTTGTTTCTTACTGCTCTTGTATTTAGCTATTTGTTTTACTGGAGTTTTGCTTGCCATACTCGACAACATGTATGGTTAGATCTGTTTTGTTTCTCCTGTTTAGTTAAGCAATTATCTAGCTTATTGCAGTCTTTGTTCTTCTTTGTCTTTTGCACCCCTACTAGTTTTTCGCGAAACTGACCCATTTCATGAGCAGATGGTGGACAAGTTGAGGCAGTTTGCGATGGCATGATGACGTGATGAGTTCAAGATGAGACCCTTTCCTTGACATTTCGCTCTTAAGGATATTTCGGTAAATTTGCATAAAAGTTTTTCTTAAAATTTCTTCTTTGCACAAGTCTTAAACTATTAAATAAAAATTGCATTTTCATAATCTATTTGATTTCTTAAATGTGCAGTGTTGCAAATCCGTTATGCAAGAGAAAGTTTGTGTTGCAATGCGCCCAAGATCCATTGACTTGCTATTTCAAACAAGATTTTTCCGTTGAACTTCTATTTCAAACTCTAATAAATGATTGATTTCAAAGCTTTCAAACTTTTCATAAAAAGTTACAAGTCCTGGATTTTGAGGCGTTACATTGGGTCAGGTCCTTTAGGACTCTTGTGGAGAAGGTGGAGAAAATTTATTGCGTGTGAAGATTTGGGAAAATTCAAGCCAAGAGCAAGATTTGTTGTGTGGCTGTCTTGAATTATGGACCCACTCCATTCCATGACCCAATTCAACAATATTATAGAGATTGTATAATGGAAATTTTGAATGAGATTAGTGGTGGTTGCAGAGGCCTCGCCAATAGGCCCAAGCCCAGAGCCCACTGGAAACCTCTTCCGGCCTATCTAATTTTGTAATTTATCGGCTAGGGTTTTGCACCTTTCATCATATGTATTGCCGCCTCTTTTTTGGAATTGGGTATGAGAGTTTTTGGGTGTACTAGGGATTAGGGTTTTGAGAGCTTTGTACATCATCATTGTATTTCTTCACATCTTCGTTCCTCCACTGGTGGATGTAGGCCCGAGTGTTGAACCATGTAAATCTCATGTCTTCTCCCATTTTCTTCTCTTTATCTTATGGTTTACTTCACATTTGTTTGTGGTTTGCATAACACTCCCCTTGAGCACCACGAACTGCAAATCCCACTTTAACACCAGACACAAGTACCCATGAAACAAACTAGATTGTAATCTTCCTTCAGGAGGAGGAATCCAACAATGAACTATAGGTCCACCTTTCTTCCAAATGATTTATGACAGATACTAAGTCAGAGTTAAATATATTGACAAAAAGTTGACAGCACAACTCCCAAATCTCCTTCTTGAACCACGATATGCTATATGATTCTTTGCAATGGGCTATTTTGTTATGAATGGTCCAAATTTTCCAAACCATATGCAGGAAAAATATTTCAAGCACCTCTTACTCCATGAGAGAGTGATGATGAAGAGAAAACCACCAAGATGATTATGCCTCAAAAAAAGAAGATGGTGATAGTAGCGCCCCCAAGATCTCGAACTTGTAACTTTTTAGGAAAATTTTGAAAGCTTTGTAATCATCCCTTTATCAGAGTTTAAAATAGCATTTCAGCGGAAAATGGTATTTGAAATAACAAGTCAACAGACCTTGGGCGCATTTCAGGTGAAACTTTTTTTTACACAACAGATTTGTAACTTCATACATACATTGAAACCATATTGATCTAAAACAAGGTTTTAAAGTTTATACGAAAAGTGAAATTTCAAAGAAACCCTTATACCAAATTATAAAAAATGTCTTTAGGAGCGAAAAGTCAGGGAAAGAATCTCTTCTTGATATCATCACATCATCGCTTGTCGTATTGACATAATCATCACATGTACCCATGAAACGGGTTAGATTGAAAATGTGTCAGAACCAGAGTTACCGGAAGCGCCTAGGTAAAAGGAGAAGCGCAAAACGTAAAGCTTCCGAAGCGTGCGGGGAAGCGCCACTTTTAAATGAGAAGCGTGCTTCCTTTTTAATGGGAAGCGCGCTTCCCCACGCGTCCCCAATTTTTTCAATTTTTTTGTATTTTTTATTTTTTATTTTTATTTTTTTCGCTTCCCCTCACTTCCTAGGTCGCGTCTGAGACGATTCCCGACTCGCTCCTAAGTGGTCCCACGCTTCCCGCTTCCTAAAATTTTGAAAGTGCCTCGCTTCCCGCTCCCACTTCCTCAACTGGCAACCATGGTGAGAACAAGACTAACATTGATTTCGTGATGTGAAGTTCAAAATAAGTAAAATGAACATGATAATCTTGTTTCGATATTAAACTGTCATGAAGGTACGCACAAGAGAGAACGTAGAAACAACAAACTACCCGGGGGTTTGTTATGCTATTATTTTGATACCCCGAACAACTAGCAGAGTCCGTTCCTAAAGAGGCGGCAAATGACCGAAAGAGAATTCCCCATAAGCATTCGTGGCAAGGGATGCATCTAACTTCTGCAGAAGTCCATGAGAACTACCACCTAGGATAATTTTTTGTAGCCCCATCCCCTAACTCCGATGACCAGGGACACCGAGTCGATTGCTACTCAAGAAGTGTAGTTATTAACAACCTAATCATCGAAGTTTTTATACCATCTCATCCTCTCTTTTGACGGAACCAAGAGACGAATGGGTACGTCAGGTTCTATTTTAACTGACGACCCATTCTGCATGCTTTAATCTTTCAAACCAAATCGAGCATCTTACCTGTGAAGATGATGATCACCATTTATGTGATTTCCTTTCTATCATTGTGCATTTGCATGCCACGAGGTTATCATAAACCTCTCATCCAATCATCGTAGTACTAACATGACGTGCATATCTAATAGTACTGCTACGATGAGAGGGGTATCAGTTTCTCATAAAGAAGCTCCAACTTTATTTAGAAAATCTCGACGTCCCGTGCTCTAGGCCGAGGATATCCGAGTCATTTTTGGATATCAAAACAAAAGACCGTACGTACCTCTTAGGGCTACGCAGGGTTGAGGGTAAGACTTGGTTGCTAATAAGCAATCGTCAGATATTCATTTTTGCTTTTTGAAACAACGAATATTACAAACATTGGAATCTCGCATGAAATTTCCTTTTTCCTTAAATACTTGGCGAGCATGCACAAATATGCGTCTTTAAAAGCAAGCGTAATGCAAAGTAGGTAGGAGTACACAAAACAACACCAATGGCGGGGCAAGGAAGAACCCACCTGTGGGCAGCAAGGCGCAAGGGGGTAAGAGGCAGAGGACACATCAGGGGCACCAGCAGGAAGCCCAGCAGGGTCGATCCCAAGCAGAGGCAGCAGCAAGAGAAGGCTCTATTCGTGTGTCGAAGGTGCAACAAGAGCCATCCACAGGGCTCTTGTCCACTCTTTAAAAGGGTCTGCTACCAGCGTCAGCAGCCCGGCCATATCGCTACCTACTATTCGAATAAGCTAACAACAGCAGGCACAACGAAGGACCAATGGGAGAGTATATGTCGCCACAGCTGCCACATAGGGCGATCAGAATGACCTGATCGAAGGTATTTTTGTAGTTGTTGACCATTATGCTCGTGTGATGTTTGATTCGGGTGCTACCCATTCCTTTATATCTTCTTCGTTTGCGAGTTTGCTTGATCTGGTTTCATCTAGCCTCGAGAAGGCTCTTGATGTGATGTCTCTGATGGGTACATCCGCTTCTTGCGAGAAATACTTTCCTGTATTCCGAGTGATCATCGAGGGACATGAGTTGTCTATCGACCTGATCATACTGAACATGACTTTCTATTATGTCATTCTGAGTATGGACTGGTTGTCCAGACACAATGCTACCCTTCTGTGTCGAGGAAAGAAGGTTTTGTTGAAGCGGCCCGATTTGTCTGCATTGGTGTTCCAGGCGACTAGACTGCTGAGCGAGGTGAAGATTGTCTCAGCGTTGAAGATCTCCAAGTACCACAAGCAGTGTTGTATGGTGTTCTTGGCCAGTGTATCTGCGACGGACAAGTAGGTGACACCTTTGGAGCAGTTGGATGTGGTTCGTGAGTTTTCAGACGTATTTCCTGAGAACTTGTCGGGTTTACCACCTCACAGGGAGATAGAGTTATCGATCGAGCTAGTGCCTGGCACGACACCAGTCTCTCGAGCACCGTACCGCATGGCACCTGCAGAGGTAGCGGATCTGAAGAAACACTTGTAGGAACTTCTTGACAAGGGCTTCATCAGACCAAGTGTGTCCCCTTGGGGTGCACCTGTTCTCTTTGTCAAGAAGGACGAGTCCATGTGGCTCTACATTGATTACTACATGCTAAACCAGGTGACGGTAAAAAACAAGTACCATTTGCCTAGGATTGATGACCTGTTCGACCAGTTGAGGAAGGCATAGGTGCTCTTCAAGATAGACGCTCGTTCCGGGTATCATCAATTGCGGATCAGGACGGAGGATGTTCCGAAGACCGCGTTCAGGTCCAGATACGGACATTATGAGTTCTTGGTGATGTTTTTTGGACTCATCAATGCCCCTGCAACATTTATGGACCTGACGAATCAGGTCTTCAGTTTGTAGCTGAACTATTTTGTCATTGTTTTCATCGATGACATTTTTATCTACTCCAAGAGCGTAGAGGAGCACCGAGAGCATCTACGGATTATATTGCAGACACTGAGAAAACATCAGCTTTAATGTTAAGTTCTCAAAGTGTGAGTTTTGGCTCGACAGGGTGATATTCCTCAGCCACGTGATCTCTGAGAAGGGCGTTGAGGTTGATCCAGTCAAGGTAGAGGCAGTCTTGTCTTGGGAGCAGCCGAAAACAGTTTCAAAGATTAGGAGCTTCTTGGGATTGGTGGGCGACTACCGTCGATTCATACAGGACTTCTCTTGTTTAAATGCTTTGATGACTCAGCTTTTACAGAAGGGGGTGAAGCTTGTTTGGTCACCTCGGTGCGAGGAGAGCTTTCAGGAGCTGAAGTAGAGGTTGACCACGGCCCCAGTATTGACTTTGCCTTCTAGGACGGCGGATCTGAAGGTGCACGAGAAGAATTACCCCATGCATGACTTGGAGTTAACAGCGGTTGTCTTTGCGCTGAAGATCTGGTGTCACTACTTGTATGAGGAACAGTTTGAAGTCCTTTCTGATCACAAGAGCCTTAAGTACATATTCACATAGCATTATTTAAATTTGAGGCAGGGTAAGTGGTTAGAGTTCTTGAAGGACTACGAGTTCTCTATCGCCTACCACCCTCGTAAGGCAAACGTGGTGGTCGACGTGCTCAACAGGAAGACATCAGTCACGACAATCAGTTTGACAAGGGGCAGTTCGGATCTGATCGAGGAGTTCGTCAGATGACAGTCGTTTGCAGACGATTCCAAACGCATCCTTTGTGTGGGGATGCAGGCATGACCTGAGATTATAGATCATATCGAGGAGCTTCAATCAGCCGATCTGAATTTCGAGAAGTTGTGCATGAGTGCCCATAAGCCTGATACACAGTTTTGCCGTGAGAAGGACGGGACCATCATGTTCGGAGACAGATGATGGGTTTCAAAGGCACTGCAAAAGAAGCTGATGAGTGAGGCCTACAGGTCGAGCTATTCTGTTTACCCTGATTCCACTAAGATGTTCAAGGATCTTGATGGAAAAGGCTGCAACAGCTAAATGCAAAAAGTTGGATATGTTATCAGCATACCAAGAACTTGTTTTGCAGTCAATCTACGCTGTGGGTCAGGTTCCAACATTTGTCGAACCAAATTCTTTGCATTATCTGATATGCTAGGCCATGGATCCCTTTTAAAATCGATAAGCCCGCGAAGTATAGCCTGTGCAACTCCTTGTTCCGACTCTGCATTAGAATAGGAAAAAGTAATTGAGACAATAAATCTAAAATAAGCTCATATAAAAAAGATAAGGGCTCAAGAAATACTTTAAAACACAAAAACAATCATGTTGCAGGAAACCATTCCATGGAAGACTCAGAACAGCAGAATGTACCAGCCCAAAATGGTGGAACACCACATAATAATATATAGAGGATAACTCCCGCACTCCAAATATCTATCTCCGGCCCGTAGTTCCGCTTAAGCACCTCAGGGGCCATGTAGTATGGACTACCAACAATTTCAGAGAACCTTTCACCTACATAACAAAGATCACACCGTTTCTTTTCCACACCATCCGTGGCACGAACGCAAATTACACAAAGAAACAAAGATTCAAGGCAGACAGATGGAACAATTTAAACGATTAACTTGCCAGGCTTGAAAAATATGGACAAGCCAAAATCAATTGCCTTCAGAGGGGAATTCTCCTTCTTGTTTGCAAATAAGAAATTCTCTGGTTTAAGGTCTCGGTGGATAACCCCATGTTTGTGGCAAAGCTGCAGAAAGAATGAAAGGACACGCCCAACATCAGGAAAAAACTAGTAGGTCAATCTCATTTTTTCCATTCAAAAGCCGAAACGACCAAGAGGAGCACTCCCCGAGATTACCTGAACAACCTCCACAATCGTCTTCGTCACCGCGGCAGCAGCACGCTCCGTATAGTGGCCCCTTGCGACGATACGATCGAAGAGCTCCCCTCCCTCACACAACTCCATCACCAAATGAACCGCATTGTCGTCCTCCCGCGCCTCCTTCAAGCTGACAATGTTGGAGTCCTTGGGGAGATGATTCATGATCGCCACCTCCCTCCTCACATCTTCAATGTCCACAGCCGTCCGGAGCTTCCTTTTCGAGATCGTCTTGCAGGCGAGCAAATCCCTCGTATCCTTATCGATGCAGAGGTAGGTCACCCCGAACTCCCCACGCCCCAATTCCCGGTCGACGACGTACTTATCCTCAATCCCTTCTTTCACATTCCCATTCAAGACGGTGAATTTCTTGTTGTTGCCAGCGCCACCAGCCTTCTTGCTACCAACGTGATTGTGGTCATGAGGGTGGCTCGACTTCACATTGACGTCCTCCCTCGCAGCGGCAGCCGGCGAACGGCAGCAATTACCCATTAATTCGACAAAGCTACAGCCACCCCCAATCTCCACAAGAAATCGGCAAATTTCCTGGAGTGTCGGGGAGACCCTTGAAGATGACGAGCTTCCTCCAGGAAGCAAAGAGCACAAGAGGCTACAAATTTACATTTTGCGGGGTGGAACTGGAAGACGTGGGGAGACGTAGCTCAACGGGAAGATGGTGAGACAGAAATACGGAGAATACGGAGCCGGAAATCAAAATGGGAGTTCATTTCCTACCGAGAAAATGAAAATCTTGGAGAGAGAGAGAGAGAGAGAGAGTAAAAGAAGAGGGGAATGGAGTACCTGGAGTTTACAATGATGATGGATATTCCACTCTGCTTCCCTTTTTCCCCTTCTTTTTTTCCTTTTAACAATTACCACCTTGCAAATTTTGTCGGTAAAACGGTAACTAGCAAGCAGGAAACGTGCTTCCAGACTAGAGAAGATCAAGTGACACCGTCGACAATGTACACAAGGTCTTGTGGGATGAAGCAATGGACGGTGAAGATGCTAATCTGATTTGACAGATCACCTGATCTGCTCTCCTTACAGACGTGTGGGGACGAGTAAACGTCCGAGAGAGAGATTAAACCTCTTTCCACCATTACCCAAACAAAAAGGCAAGAGAAAGAAATATAATACAAGAACGATGGTCTTTTGGAATTTCCTCGATATTAAAATAACGAAAATATATTCATTGTTCATTGTTTATGTGTGTTTTCTGTTGTCGCAGAGTGTGAGAGCATATGACATGTTGGCTTTTGTCACCCCTGGCCCTTTCACACCTACGAGCTCCAACTGCAAAAAAACATTTTGTAAGTCATCACCTTTTTACTTTTTCCTTTGCTCTATTTTTTATGTCATTTTGCTTTTGTGCAAGTGTGTTTTCGACATATCACATTCTCTTTTTGTTACCTTCAAATGCATCTTAAGTTAGATCGATTGGTGCTTTTCCCTTTGAAATTGAGTGATGAGGTTAGTTAGAGTAGGTAATAGGCCTAGGCCGCATTTGGTTTTACACGGACCCTCCTCGTGGGGCAAGTTTGTTAGTGATGAAAAGTATGTCTGCTGGCTTAGCCATGTCCCAAAGAATCGGGTACGACTGGACGCTTGACAAAGAGTTTCTGATTCGAGTTTGCGAG
Source organism: Nuphar pumila (assembly GCF_984573655.1). Lineage (NCBI taxonomy): Eukaryota > Viridiplantae > Streptophyta > Magnoliopsida > Nymphaeales > Nymphaeaceae > Nuphar > Nuphar pumila. The sequence continues at coordinate 22,209,465 of NC_143252.1, read as the reverse complement.
TTCTGATCAAAAGCATCATGCATGTCCAAGACATGGAACTTTTAATGTTCAATCAGTAAAAATTACTTTTTTACATTCTAGTGGTATAAGAGTTTAATCTAAAGATTAATATGGTGTCCTTGAGTGTCCAAATCATGTCGGCATATTGGAACGTGTTTGATTCGTGTCCCTCCTAAACAGACGCCCTATGTAGCGTGTCCACTTTTAGTTTATCCACCTAAGTACATGATAGGAACGGAATCTCTTAGTTGAATGGTCATAGCGGTCGATGACGTTATAGTTGACTGCACAGATCTCAAAAAAAAAAGTAGAACATAAAGGCCCGCTGGGCTTCATAAGAGCACTTTTACAGACCGAGAATGCCTCTTATACCTAATATATGCTTAGCTCGCCATCCCTACAAAGCTTATTTTAACTAGAGCATTATCGGTCTAATTACTGTTTTCTCTAAAAAAAAACTATGAGAAAAAAGACTTTCAATAGTTGTTATATGGTAATTTGTTATTTCTTTCAGGCTTTGCCTCAACTAGACGGGATTTGGAATCAGAACGAATTTGAAATCACAGGCTGCTTTAAATCTTATGTTGGGTTGAACATGAGATTTTAAGCTTTTTAGAATCGCAATTCTGTGGGAGCGAACTGAACGTCCCCTAAAACTAGCTCCATTAGTATTTGAGCAAGTGTGACTTTGCTCCTTCTCTCTTCGAGGGAACCACTTCCTCTTGCGTGAATAGTTTTGAGTTTATTGTAAGGGTTTTTAGCAATCGGAGCTGGACCACTCTGATCTGATGGAGCGAGAGAGCTCACATTTAGATACGATTTCAAGAAAGAGGTGGATCCCCAAATTTTGAAAACCAAAAAGAGGGCAGTTTGAAAAAGATGTTGGGTTTGAAAACCGGGTCCAAGTGAGATACGTGGGGTTTGCTCTTTTAAGTTGCATGTCTTTCCTCTTCCAATGAGTGGGGATCAACCGCACAAGAAACTTCGAAAACTTCAATACCCAGGATGTAGCTTTCAAGTGGCTTGTACCACGTACACAAGTCATTAAAAAAAATGAGCTTGATGGTGTGAGTCACTATCAGGTCTTGAAAATCACAAAATAGAAACAAGTATGGTATACATCAGGAAAATTCACACTTTTTATAATAAATAAATATAATAAAAAGAGCACAAAAAATCAAATCTCACCTTAGGCTTAGGTAGCATTTTCCTGTGATGATGACGAACACAATGAGAATCTAGCAGTACCTCCACAGGGCTTGAGCTTAGGGAGGTTCTTGTCCAATAGGATGGACCCTAGGACTGAACCTAGAACTAAGATAGTTGTCTAGTGGGTTCAATAGAGTAGGGTTGACCTAGGATAGGGTGGGCTCTCAACATTGTAGAGTCTTCTTACTATGTTAATAGGTGGCTAAATAGAGGGGCAGGCCTCTATTTATAGCTTTCTAAGTGTGTTTAGATATAAATATCCAGATCTGGCTTTTAATGATGTGGCATAATCTTATTGGTTTGAGGCTTTGTTGTCTCATTATGATTGGTTATAGTTATATAGCTTAAGAAATAAGAAACTTAGATAAAAAAATAGGCAAGATGAGTTTTTAAGATTCTAGAATGTAGTTTAGGTTCAATGAATGGAGTTTTCGAAAGTTTAGGATAGAGACAATAGGTTTATCTCTAGTTGACACGTGAATCTAGACCAAATGAGTTGCTAACGACACACGGTGCTAACAACACATTAAAAAGTGCTAACGACACATTGTGGTTTCCTAACGATAATTCATGGTTTGTTTACCCTCTTAACGACACTCCATAAAACTACTAATGACAATTTAAGAGTTGCTAATGATAATTCATGCACCATTAGCAATTCCTAACTACAATCTCTAATTGTTGTTAGCAACAGAATAAAATATGTCTGACAAGTTAACTTGTTTTGGCCATAACATCCTGTCCGGATGTTAGATCAATGCATGGTTTGATGCATTGAAAATATAACATTGACTACTTTAATTTATCTTTTAAGTAAAATCTGAGTTTAATTTGTTTGTGGTAAAAAAATGTAGTCAAAGTACGGCCCTACTTGAAGAACATGATTTTTACTTAACAAGTCACCTTGTTTTGATTATAACTCTCTACTTTGATGTCGTATTGACCTGATTTTTTTTATTAAAAGATTGGATCCTTTAGTTTAATCTATTTTTTGAAAAAAAAAAACTTAAACATGTAACTTTAGAGGCCAAAAATAAAGTTAGATTTAGAATAATGCCAAAATAGACCAAAGATTGTAGATTTTGGCATATGACTCTTGACACAAAATGATTTAGTCAAAATTGGGGTGTCTATATAAGGATGATTGAATGAGAAGGTGGAAGCCAAGTTGTTGAAGTTCGCCAGCTACACCAAAGATGTTATGACGATGTGTTTCAAATTCATAATCACTTGATTTATATTTTGATTATATTTTTGTAATTTTTTTGAAATTTTAAATGTTTTTATAGTTGTAGATCAGAAGGTACGATATCAAAAAGGTTGCTCTTTTGATGTTTAGGACACAAACCCTATAATGGATTTAGCTTTTGATTTCCTTTTTATGATTTTTGCTTAACATTTATTATTGAAGTGGTTCACTAATTTGAAAACTCAGTTGGTGAATGGTAGACTTGTTTGAGGTTTTCGTAGTGTAGAGGAAAATATATCATCAGATGGAACCAATTATTGTAAACTTTGGTGCTTATATTGATGTGTTTTTTGTTGTTAAATTGTTTATAGGTTGGAGAGTGTGATTTCCTAATTGTAAAATATTTGAAGCCATAATGCAAGAATCAGGCTCGTGTATCTTTACAAAGTAATTTGGTGACACAAAACAAAAAAAATCACCAATGCATACAATGATTTTCTATGTAAAAACAAAAGATAAAGAAAATTGTTGTGATTGTAGCAAATTTTTGTCTAAAGCCCAAAATACAAAAAATTGCTACACAGACAATGATTTTATCTGCTTTATGTGTCCTAAGTCCCGATCACTAGATCTACCCTGGTTCTAACATTTGTCGTCTAGAATGGTGATTTCCTAGCGATAGCGGCCTGGTATGGTGTCGCTTGAGGTTGTTCGTGGAACGTGTTTATGTGTCGTGTTGTTGTTGCATGTTTGAGTTGTGATGTGGCTTTTGTCTGAATTATGTGTAGTGTGCTCATGATTTTTGTATGATTGTTGCGATTACCGTTTAGCGAGCATGGATGTCAGATCTATCGATTGATTGCTATGTCTTTTTGTCATGATAGATGACTTGGAAGACCAGATGCAACAATATTATGGGCATTGTGAACAACCTTGCGGAGGTTGTGCAACAGCAAGTGGTTGCGATGCAACAGATGGGTGCAAACCTTCAGCACGTAGCCCAAGGTGGGCAGAACATAAGTACAGTTACTTATAAGCGATTCATGGAATTGGATCTTCTTGCTTTTGAGGGTAAGACAGACCCTGAAGCTGCCGAGTCGTGGATACGTGAGATAGAACGTATTTTTCGCGTTTTGGATGTCCCAGAACAACAGAAAGTGAATTTTGGTACTTATCGTTTGAAAGACCACACTGAGAAGTGGTGGAACACTGTCTCTTCGGTTAAATTCCAAGACACGAACGTTATGTGGGACGAATTTGTTGAAGTTTTTAACTATGCGTATTTTCCTAAGCATGAACGCAGTAAGAAGATGCAAGAATTCTTAGATCTGCAACAGGGAACGACGACCATGTCTGACTATATTACGAGATTTCGTTGTTTGGAGCGATATTGTCCAAATGTTTATGTCACGGAGAATGATCGAGCAATGAAGTTCGCTCATGGTTTGAGGCCTACTTTGAGAACCAAAGTATTCACAAGCGGGCCAAAGTCGCTCGAAGATGCTATTGAGGTATCTACTCTATTGGATAAAGACCAAGCCGAGCAACATACTCATGTTTTTGCGATTACGAGTAAGAAGAATCCTAGTAGGACGGAGTCTTCGCCACCTACTAGAGAGTGAAAGCATCAGAAAGTATCTCAGAACCGCCAGCGAAGGCAATCCCAACGACTGAATGTTCAGCGAAAGTGTCGACAATGCAACGAAGATCATGGTTTTGGAGCTTGTCCTCTATACGATGGCAAGTGTTTCAAGTGTGGACAACCAGGGCATATTGTGATTTCGAGGACAAAATCCTTTTTAAGGAGGGTAGGATGTAAGACCCGTGAATTTTTCTGAGGAATTCACTGTAGCATAGAGTTGATATATGTATGTTTTCGTGTGTTTATGATCGTATCACGTAATTAAGTATAAATTTGATTATGCTTTGTATTTCATCTTTATGCGCACGACTCGAAATCGCGTAAGTACAGTATATGAATAAGAAGAGCCTAATTCTGGACGAATTAGCTTCTGAAAATTTAAGGGTAAGTTTATAATATATTTGTATAGTTTGTCCCCAAATTTGGGACCTATACGACGAAAAAACTCCGTCAGTGCATGTGAATTACGAGAATTGCTTAACGATGCTACGCAAGTCGTAACGAGCGTATTTCTTGCAAACGAAGGGAAATTTCCTTAAGAAGCTTTGAGCATTTCATCTCAATTGAGATTGTGGATATGAGTATTTGAATTATTCAAGTTAAATTTCAGTTTAAAATTATTAATTAAGCATTTATTTTTAATAATGCATTATCGATCTGGATTTGGATCGGCTAAAGGTGGCCTAAACCCATGTGGCGCCCCTCTAGTGGACGTTTTTGACCATGGTGGACCAGCTGGTCAATAGTTGACCAGCTGGGTGGTGGCATTCTTGCAAAAGAATGCATGGCTTGAAAAGGGAGGGCCTCTATTGGCCAAACCCTTGATTCAAGGCCTCATGATGAGGCTTAGAGCTCATCATGAGGGGTGTGTTTCCAAAGAAGGAAGGCATGGGGCTGCGCCCCATGGCCTTTTTTTAATTATTTCGAAGCATTTCAAATAACTAAAAATGATAGGCTGAAAAGGGTGGCCGCCTTGGGGCTCCCCTTGTAAATATCTCAAGTTTTAAATGCTTTTTCAAACCCCTTTTAATGGCATTTTTGAAAGAGAGTTTTAATCATTTCAAATAATTGGTGTTGATTGGCTATGGAGGGGCGTGTTTCATCCCAGCCCTCTATCCTCTTTAAACAAATCCCAATCGTTCATTTGAGAAACCCTAGGTATTTATGGCATGAAGGATGAGAGAGAAAACCCAAAAAGGGGTGATTTTCCCTCTCTCCTCTCTTGCTCTCCTCTCCTTCCCTCTCTCTCAATCCTTTCTTCTTCTCCAAAATCGTGTGAGAGAAAGAAAGAGAGTGTGGGTGCCAAGTTGAAGCTCACAAGCCTCTCATCTGAAGCTTCCATTTCCACCATTTTCGAAAAGCCTCCATGGTGAGATTTTGACTCTCTTTCCATTTGCATGCCTTCTTGTTTTCAAAGATGCTTATATTCATTCTTTCCTTCTTGATAGCATGAAACCGAATACCTAGTATGCATTGTTATGCATATAGGTCTTTCGTTTGATGGATTAGAGGTTCAATAACTCATGTTGCATGTTTGGGATGTGATTTCTTTTGAATGAGCATCTTTTCCCCTTTATCGTTTCTGAAGTTTGGATTCTCATTTTCTTCATTTGTAGATTTGGGGCTGAGTGTGGTCTGTTGTGTGGCAGCCACCATGCTTGGCGAAGGGGCCGGCAGTGACCTTGCCCCCTTTTATTTTAGTGGGTGTGAACGATGGTTGGGCTCGCACATAGCCCAAACCCATCATTTCCCTCTCTCTCTGTTTTCTCAGTCTGAACCGAGTGGGTTCAGACTGGGCGTTGGCACCCCAGGTCTGAGCACAGGCTCAGACCAGCTGGGGTGGCCTCCGTTTGTGCCCAGGACACGCCGAGTGCTGGAAGAGCACTTGGGTGGTCTGGCTGCGTTGGCGCCCTTGGCGCTAGCCCCCTTTTGGCAGGTGCAGGTTGCAGTGCCCTGCATCACCTCGGTTGGTGCATCCCGCACCCCCCCTCCCCGCTGGTCTGGACACGCTTTGGAACCCCGAAGTTGGCCTCGAGCTTGTAGCAGGCCCGAGTCATGGTTGTTGCACTTGAACTGAATTCGGTTCAGGTGGCGCACTTAGACGAGCATACGGGCAAGTCTGAACCGAAGGTCCAGACTTGCTGTCAGCGTTTTAAGGACCATCTAGTCCTTTGGCATAGGTCCAGGTTTGTACCAGACCTGTAGCCAGCTTTGTGGCACCTGAACCGCGCCTGGTTTAGGTGGTGCGTTGTGCACGCAGACTTGGGGAAGTCTGGACCGAATGTCCAGACTTGCTGCCAAGTGTTTCGGGACCCCATGGTCCAGCTGCATGGGTTTGGACCCTTGTCCAGACCAGTGGGCCAACAAGACCGGTGTGGCTGCAACACCTTTTCGAAGTTTTTGGGAGGCCTCACTTCCGTGTTGCACCTAGAGGCGCGGCTGCAACACTTTGATTGCAATCGAGATTGGTTGTTGTTGTGGTTTGGGGCCAAGGCGTGGCTTTAGTGCAACCAGCTTATGGCGTTGTTGCAGCAGTTTGGGGCAGCAAGCGGTCGGGCCCCATCCTAGTTGTTTCGCGGTTTTCGCGTAGTATGGCTATTTGGTTAGCCACACATCCCAAATGCATGACATAGTTGCCACATCATCTTTTCGCAAATGATCCCCCTTGACGCCACCATGGTAGCGAAAGTATATAGTTAGATATATATTTATCATGCGTACAATGACATGCTACGTGCATCGTAGTTAGCACTTTACACAATTATGTGGTTTGCAAATATGTAAATCAAATTAACACTTATGAAATGATGTGATTCAATGAAAAACAAGGAAACCGCGTGCTTATTGGTTCTTGCACGAAATCAGAATTTATTGGATGCAGTGGTTTGATAATTCGAACACTATGTCTCTCCTTAAGCGTTTATTTCACTCATCCACTTGCACTTTTCCCGATGCACATGGCCCTTGTTGCATAGTTATGGGAATTCTCGGATTTGAGAGATAGCCTTGGGGAAGGGCATGTGACTATGGTTGTGTATGTGTTAGACATGCGTGTGTGTTAGACATGCAAATAAATGGTGTAACCATGTCATAAGAACTCCTTGGCGAGTTATCCTTAGCGATAGACCCACCTCGTGAGACGAGCTCTTTTACGTTAGAGACACATAGCTTTATATGTTTTAACACATCTCGTGTTTTGTTTCTAGAGATGCCTTACCATGGTTAAATATTTCTAACTGCCTTATCTTAATGCACATTGCTTTGGACTATTACATTGCTTGTTCTCGTACTTGTCGTAGAATACACATGTATGTCACACACTCCTGTCATTTACTTGCTTAACTCGTTTAATTGCATGCTATCACTTGATTATTGTCGATTGTTGCTTCTTACGCACTTTCTATTGCCTCTTACTTGCTTATGATATGCTTGTTCGATTATTGTAAATGGATCATCGTGGTTGATTTCTCACCAGCTCGCAAGAGTACTAACCTCGTTTTATGGGGATATAGGTGTTTGCTTCTAGGCGTGCGATGGAGTTCGATGTGCGGCAGAGGATTGAACCCACTCTTCTAAAACATCAAGGATCTTGGCAGTTGGTTTTTGTAAAAGGGAAGGGTTGTATTATTTGTAAAATGTATTAATAAAAGTTGTTTCATAAATGTTGTTGTTTCACCCCTGTGACCCGCCTAGGGTTTTCCACTTGTTTTCCCTTTTGGTATTTCCGCATTTGCGCAATGTTCAAAAAAAAAATACCCTAAATCCAAAGGATTTTTAAGGATTTTCAAAGTCGGGAAATCTCGGGCATCACACTGGTACTGGTTGCTCAAAGTGATTTTGCACCTATTATGTCAATTGTGGCAATTTTTCTTCTTTGTATGTTCAACAAAATGATTTTTTATGCTTTGTGCATGTCACCCACAAAAAAAAAATTTGTGTTTTTGTGAGTTGTGCATTGTGATTCTGAACTTGTGTGGTGGCCAACAACTAGTTACTATGCTTTATATGGGTCGCCCTTAGTGATTTTATGCGCTTTATGTGGTTTGAGTTCAATGTATTTTTTTATCACATACAACCATATGGTTTTACATTTTCAAAATTTTGCATCTTTAATTTTGTTTTGTTTTTGGAAGTTATCCTTTTCAGAATAGCCAAAGAAAAGGATGATTCATATGCATACATGTTTTTTTTATTGACAAATATAGAAACTACAGAGGAAGAAGTTAATATTATACAATCATGATTATGCAAGTTGTTTATATAGAGACAACGAAAGAAGAATAAAAAATTGTGCAGACACGGTGCATTGCAAAAAATTATTGAAGTTTGGGATCAAAACTGACAAAGGTTTTGAATTTTAAATATTGTTACATGTTTTAAGTTTTTTTGTATAGATGCAACTAATACAGTTGAAAGAACTTACAAATGTGTTGGTTTAAAATAATATACAAGATAGTGATCTTGTGATAGTGATACACGGGAGGAGAAATTTCAAATAATCTTCTTTGTGTATTTTGTTGATGTTCTATTGTAAGAAGCTATGGAAAGTGTGAAAGACCTAACTACAATATTAAAGCTAACTACATGTTAATTGTTTTGTTCATCGTAAGTACTTGGTCTGATCACCTAATTACCTCTCCCAAAATTTGATTTTTGTATTAACATGGAACATCAATGCATGCTTTTTGTCTAAAAAAGAGATTCAATGATTAACTGATGATAAACAATCACAAATCCAGTGTGGCATCATTTAAGTACTTTACATGGTACTCAAGCTATGCGAAACTTGCATGTAGAGATTTTCTGTGTTTGTGGTTTACGCTGCCATCTTAACGATTTTATATATTTTTTGGTTTCTCATACCATATAAATAAAATATGTGTGCATACATGTGGTTACATTTTCCTTCATGGTTTCATATTGATGTTGTAGAGAAATGAAGATAACAAAAATATTCATGGAAACAATATAGGATCTAACAAAGGCACAATCAAATCACAACACAAGGGTTTACGTGGTTCGGTCAACATGACCTACATCCACGGGGCACGGAGAGAATAATCCACTATAATAAGAGCAGAGAGTACAACATCCAATAGCTCGCCTAAAGCTAAAGAGAATAATAACAAAGAAATCACAGAAGGAGAGAGATACAAGATTACCTCTTGGGTGCACAACTCGAGACAAAACCCACACCACAACCAACACCTCTTTCTGGGGATCAATGCGTGGTGACAAACCTTCTTCCCTCTTCTTCTTCTCTCTACTCTCTCTCTCTCTCTCGTCTACTTATTTTCTCTCTGCATAATGTCACTCTGCTCACAACACTCTGCACTTGCACACGGCCACTGCACCCCCTTTTATAGATTGCATAGAGCCTTCTAGATGTGAGCCTTCTAGACTCATTCCAGAAATCGAAGGGGTTTTAGCCCATCAACTTCTTCTGCATTAATGGGAAGCAGTGGGTGGTTATTCTACTTCCCCACATTATTAATGGAGGGATAGGGCTGGCCCAACAAATGTCATATGTTTTATCATCACTTTATAGGCATAGACCATTTACATTGTATTGGTTAATACTAAGTAATGAAATTATTTAATCAAAATAACTATAAAACTATGTTCAACAACATAAAAGTTCAGTTTGCTGAAATATGAAATGAGAATGAGAGTACTAATAAAAATACATTACTTAATCTTAAATTTACTAAAAACATTAGATAAGATGAAACCAATTAGGTACACTTCTTCCTAGCACCTTGGCTTGTTGTAGGTATTTGGTAGGCAACTTTGGGTCTCAACATGATGGCATTAAACCTAAATGAATTCAATTTCAATCAATCGGCAGCTAAGAGTCAAAGTCTTGTCATTAACAATTACACATATATTATTAATTATGTTATCCTTGAGTTCTCAAGACATGCATTTCTCTTTTAGCACCCCTGAATCAGAGAGGCGTGTCAACAACATGGAGGCACCTTTACCGAAGGTGTTCTATGCCATCCTCAAAGTGTGCTTTTGAATTGTACATAATCTCCTATATGAAAGGCACATAAAAGACATTAAGGCACCTTTATGGAAGGTGTTCATATATAAAACACATAATATCATTGTTTATGGAATGATTTTCACCTAAACAATAGAATACACTAAGTTTTTTCATACATAAACACATAAAATCACTTTCAGCAACATAATATACATATCAACACATAGATAAAAGTTATTTATAAACAAAACATGTAAAATCACTTTCAATGAAGCGATTTTCACATGTGCAATATAATATATAGATCAGAACACAACGATATAAGTTTTTCATAAGCAAAACATTTAAAATCACTTTCTATGAAGTAATATTTGCCTGAGCAACTACATGCACATATAAAAAAACATCAATTCAAGTTCTTCATATATAAACACTTATAAACACTTTTTATGAAACGTTTTTCACCTAAACAAGAAAATACACATTAAAATACATCAATGCAAGTTTGAACTAATTGGATCTGGATCAAATCCAGTTCAATTGTTGTTTGAGTGGTTTGGATCAAGACAAGGTCCAAACCAAGTTAGTGTTTATCTCAATTGTTGTTTGAGTAGTTTAGATCCATATCAGATCCAAACTAGGCTATTGTTTTTGTGTTTCAATCCAAACCAGATCCAATATGAGTCATCACTTCTGTGTTTGGATATGGACCAGACCTAGTTTGAGTTGTCACTCCATAGGCTAGGTTGTCTCTCCAACACCTGGATCTGGATTTGGATCTGACCTAGATTTGGTCCTAGCTAAGTTGTTGCTCGAATAGTTTGGTTGTCGTTTAGATATGAAAACTGCAATTTCAGATCCAGTTTACATTTGAAAGTTGTTTTGGCTCTTAAAACCTACCAAAAAGCTAGAAACTTTCCCTCAAAACCTTCTAAAATCCAAATGTTAGCTCTCGCATCCTACCAAATCCATTTTACTTAGCCCCTAAGATAAATCTCTAGCCAATTAGATCCAAGCTCCTACATGGCATCTGATTTTGGATCTTTTAGCCCATAATCTCTTAAACCTAGGTCCAAGACGAAGTCTAGGACCTATAAATAGGTGACCTACACCCATTTGTGATATAAATCACTCAACACCCATACTTTATCGATTCAACCCTAGTCTAGTGTACCTATATCACGATTATGATGGAACCTTGGACCATACCTATGTCTCACCTGGCCTTTTAGAGCTTCTCCCTAGCCAAAGCCTTGTTCGTTTGTCACATACTTGTGGATCCCTAAATTTTGAAAACCAAAAAACGTGTTATCTTAAAAGAGTTTTGGATTGAAAACCAAAAAACGTGTTATCTTAAAAGAGTTTTGGATTGAAAAACCAAATCCGAATATAAGATTAGAGAGTTATGGGGTCTGCTCTTGAAGTTATGCCCCTTTCCTCCTTTGTTGAGCAAGTATTAGCCACATCAGGAGCTCAAAACCTTCAACACTAGGCTTTAGCTTGTGAGTGGTCGTACCTCATACGTGGGTCTTAAAAAAGAAATGAGCTTGTTGGTGTGAGCCACTACCAAGACTCTAAAAAATTATGAAACACAAACAAATATATGAAATTTAGAAAATTCATGCTTGGAGTAATAAAATAAATGAAATAAACACACAAAAGATATTAAATCTCACATCAGGCTTAGGTATCCCTTTTCTATGACAGTGACCAGCACGGTGGAACTCTAACAACATTTTGACTAGGTGCAGGCTCTAGGAGGCTAGGTGAGACAAAGGATTTGAGTCTTAGGCTAAGTTAGATAGGCTTAGCTAGGCTAGACCTACTTAAATGAAAGCTAGGGTATTGGGTGCTAGGAGGCTAGGACAAGTAAAAATTTTTGCACAGCAAGGGTGCTTCTAGATCTCCAATTCCAGATCTTGAATTAGGGAGACAACCCCTATTTAGAATTTTTTTAACGGATACATACATCATTCCCACATATTTGGGAACTGGGGATCAAGGTCAATACATACATTAGATGGTGAGATTTGATTGCTTGAGGTCTAGGTGGTCTCTTTCTTATTGGTTGGAGCTTTCCGAGCTTAGGGATTAAGGAAAAGATAAGCACAAAGTAATTTAGGATTATAGGAATGAGGTTGTGGTTCAATGAATCATATCTCATGAGTTTGGGGGATAAGGATAAAGACTTAGGAGGAGGTTTATCTCCATATGATGTGTCTTTTTTGACCAAATGAACTGTTAACGACACATGTTGCTAACACAATCAAGATCGCCTAACCACAATTCATGGTTTCGACTGATTGTTGACGACAATCAATGTGTCATTAGTAACATGCTGACAATATATCCCAGTTTAGGTTGACTGTTAATGACAATTCCTTGTCTGGTAACGATACTTCAGAGTCTGCTAATGACACTTCATGTGTCATTAGGGATTATTGACTTATTTTGGTTATAACTTTTAATTCTGATGCCAGATTGATCTGATTTTTTGCTTATTTGAAAGCTAAGAAGATCCTCTAGTTTAATCCATATTTTGGACAAGATCCTTGAGGATGTCATTTTAAAGGCCAAAAATAGAATTAAAGTTATTATCACTTAAAAATGAGCCAAAAACATTGGATTTTGGCATGATTCTTGTCATGAAATGACTCGGTCAAAATTGAGGTGTCTACAATACTAAATATTATATCATTGAGATCTTGTAATATTATTAAAACCCTATGACTGAGGGGGAGGCCATGCTATGTATAATTCACTATTTTGTATGTTTGTGTAATAAAAACACTGAAATAATGAGAAGTTATCTTGCCTCTTTAACAAGCATTATGACCATAACTGAATACTTTATCTCAGTACCAAATGAGATGCCTAAATGCTAGGCATGTTACGAAATGCATCCAGCCTTCGTGATAGGCATTCTGACCACAACTAAATACTTGCTCTTGGTACCAAATTAGATGCCTAAATTATAGGTATGTTTTGAAACGAATCTCGCCTTTTCAATAGGCGTTTTGACCAGAATTGAATACTTACTCCTGGTATCAAATGAGATGTTGAAATGCTAGGTATGATCTGAAATGCATCGTGCCTTTGTTATAGGCATTCTGACCAGGCTTGAAATCGCTTTTTATGAAGCGTTTTTTACCTGAACATAATACACCAAGTTTTTCATGCACAAAACACATAAAATTGCTTTCTACAATGTGATTTTTCCCTGAGCAACAATATATATATATATATATATATATATATATATATATATATATATATATATATATGCAAATTATTTATAAAGAAAATTCATAAATAACTTTCAATGAAGTGATTTTCACCTAAGCAACATAACATATAGATAAGAACATATTGATGTAAGTTTTTCAAAAACAAAACACATAAAATTTCTTTCTATGAAGCGATCTTCATCTGAGCAACAACATACACATATCAAAAAACATCAATGCAAGTTCTCATATATTAACACATAAAATCACTTTTTATGAAGTGATTTTCACATGAACAACATAATATACATATCAAAATACATCAATGCAAGTTTTTAATATATAAAACATATAAAATTACTTTTTATAAAGCAATTTTCATCGAAGCAATATAATACACATATTAAAACACATTGATACACATGTTTTGATTTTATGTGTAAAACACAAAACACAAAAAATTGCTGCCCACGTGGTGATTTTCTTTGTTTGTGTGGCCGATCTTAGTGATTTTATGTATCTTAAGTGGCATGTGTTCTGTTGTAATTTTTTGACACAGCAAGTACTTGACTCAATCACCTAACTACGTCTCCCCAATATCAATTTTTGCATAAGCAATTTTTCATACACAAAATACAAAAAATGCTTTCTACAAAGTGATTTTCCCCCAAGCAACACAATGTACATATCAAAACACATAGATGCAAGTCATTTATAAAAAAAAAACATATAAAAACACTTTCAAGGAAGCGATTTTCAGCAGATCAACATAGTATATAGATCAAAACACATTGATATAAGTTTTCTTTAAGCAAAACACATAAAATCATTTTCTATGAAGCGATATTCACCAAAGCAACAACATACACAAATAAAAAAACATCAATGCACGTTCTTCATTGATGTGTCCTGGTGGGCCTGGGTTAGTTTTAGAGGGTTAGGTAGGCAAGATTGGGTTTACCGTCAAGTCACAAAGTCAATACAGGTAATAAGTGATGTGGTGCTGAGAGGGTTCGGTATAAAATTTGGTTCTCCCAATTCACAACAGATAAAATGCTGAGAATTTAGGAGGGGCTTCAAAACACATTCAACAAGCTTGGGTAAAAATATCAGAATTTTAGGACTTATCATTTGGGAGATAAAATTATGGGAAATTCTGAGATTTTTTTTAGGAAATGGTTTTGGTTGGATTCTGACAAACCCTGAGAGATTAATTTATTTCTCTCAGAATACCATGAAAAATTATGAGAAAGCTTAGGATAAGCTAAAAAAGGTTTGATTAAAATTTGAGGTTCAGGGTTCTTAATGTCACAGAGATAAAAATAAGGTAACTTAAAAAATGGGTTTGAATTTGGACTAGTTTTGGTAAAAAATGGTTATGGTTTCATATTTAAATTTTTAGACTTGGACTTGGTACCGTTTGGGAAAAACATTAGGTTAAAGTTGGGTTAAATTCTAGAAATCTCAACAACATAATGTTGTTTTTATGTTTGAGTTTAACGGGTCTGGAGGATCCAAAACGTGGTTCAGAGATGAGGTTTGGATTGGGAATTCTTACTAGATATTTATAAGGTTGAGGGAAGGTTCTCCTAAGGTTCGATGGTGGGGAGATTGGTGCAAGCAGGTTGGCTTTGCTGAAGAGAGATGATTCCACCAAGTACTTGATGCAGTGATCATATTGTAGGGTCCAAACTTAGTTCACACTGAGTTTGGTAAGTGGTGACCTAGAAGTGGTCAAGGCTCAAAGAAAGGAACCTTTAGACGAGAGCCTAGGGGCTAGGAGTAGAGGTGAGTGAAATAGGGAGAGAAATGTCACAGAGAGAAGAGCAAAGAAGGATGTCTTTAGAGGGAGAGACGAGTTTGGAGAGAGAGAGACGATTTTTGAGAGAAAAAGTGAGAGCGACTTAATTTTTCTATTTTGCATCTTCATAATTTGAGTCCCTTTTATAATTCAAGGGAACTTTCGCTTAATTATAAAATCCAAAGCAAATAAAAGCAAATAAATCCACTAAGATAATCACTACTTAAATCACTGATGAGGCTCAATAACACATAAGGCTCTTGGGCTCCAAGGCCATAAAGGAGGGAAGCCCAAGGGTCTACACATTTTTGGAGAGACTTAAAGGCCTCTTGGGTGGTGTCAACTAGGTGGGGCCCACTTATCATGAGAGGCTTCTAGAGGGGACACACCATGTGAGTCCCATTTTCCATTGATGAGGGGGCGCCCAAGGGGGTCCCACTTGGATGAGGTAATTGCATGGCTGAGCTGTTTGCATAAATTGGAGCTCAGGTGATGGATCCAGATCGGCTTGGATTGGACCAATTTGCATGATTCAAACCTTTGGAGTTAGATCGAGCTCACGAGGGACTTGGTCTACATCATTCATATATAAACACATAAAATCTCTTTTCATGAAACTATTTCACCTGAAAAACAAAATACATATTAACATATATCCATGAAAGTTCTTTATATATAAACACATAAAATACCTTTTTATGAAATGTTGTTCACCTGAACAACAAAATACATATTAAAATACATTAATGCAAGTTTGAATTGATTAGATCTAAAGCAAATCTAATTCAGTTATTGTTTGAGCAGTTCGGGTCTGGATAAGGTCCAAACCAAGTTGTTGTTTCAGCTCAATTGTCATTTGAGTAGTTTAGATCCAGCTTAGATCTAGTCAAGGTTGCCATTTATGTGTTTGGATCAAAATAAGATCCAATTTGAGTTATCACTATTGTGTTTGGATGTGGACAAACCTAGTTTAACTTGTAACTCTAGAGGCCAAGTTATTGCTCCAACTGTTGGATCTAGATCTGATCCTAGCTAAGTTGTCACTTGAACAATTAGGGTATCGTTTGGACCCAAAAACTAACATTTTGGATCCAATTTGCATTTGAAAGCTGTTTTGGCCCATGTTTGCCATGAAGTTCTTTAACACCATGATTTGATTGTCTCATCCATAACATTTATATTGCAGTCATTCATTCATGTTGTCTCATTTGACCCCATAAAGGTCCACAAGTTAATCCTACATTAGAATTTGTTCTAACAAAATTTTCTATAATCTTTATCAAATTTATCCAAATTGGGTTTTTTACAATGCAAGGATTATTGTCATAGCTTTTGTAAGAAAATTCATTTTGAGTCAATCTTTTAAAAAGATGTCTTTATCTTACTATATTTTATCTTGCTCGGTTTGTCTTGAGACTAATGCTTGGTTGTTGGCAAAATCTCCCACCTTGAACGGCTACTCATTACATCGAAGAGACCATCATATGAAAAATAGTTCATTCTTTGTCTTGAGATCGATGGTTGGTCGTATGCAAGACCCTCCCACCATGAATGGTTGACCATTAAGCCGGAGAGTGATGAATGTCTAGAAATGCATTTTGATAGCATAGTCATTTTTTATAAAAAATGGTGATATTGACTTCAAACAAGCTAATGTTAAGTATCTTCTGCATTATTTTCTCAAAAAGTTGATCTTTTGTGTAATGCCCCAATAATTTGGACTGAAAATTTTGGTTATTATTATTATTATTATTATTTTGAAACAGCGGGATACCAAGTCCACAATTTGGGCGGGTTATAGGGTAACACAGAGAAGTATTCAAGAACATTCAATAGCATTAAAAGTAAAACCATGTCCATTTATTACAATCTCACTAATGCCAAGACAAATAAAATTATCAGAGTTTTAATGCAAGATCATTAAAGACTGAGATCTCATGGCCTCTTCCGTAGTGGCACACGCAATCGCTCCAATCTATTCGCTACCTGAAAAATATTAATTCAGAAGGGGTCAGACTACCCCATCTGAGTAAGAAACATTATATCCATATGCATGTGCTCAGTGTCTTGTGTACAGTATATGTGCAACATTTTTCACATGTTATGAAAATAATAAAAATGTAGGTATTACAACTTGCTAGAAAAGAAATTATTAATAACTAAGCATGCTAACACATGATTTTCAATTTAATAGACAATAATTGAAACATGCTACAATTTTAATGCAGTCACATCCTCACATGAATCATTTGCAGTTGTAAATTTTCAAAACTAAGAACTACAAGTAAGAAGTGTACTAGAAAAGATCTAAAGAAAATGGTCTTTAAGTTTTTCTTGTTACTTACCTTGTGGATATGCATAGGCATTCAACATCGTATTAGACCGAGATCATACGGGGTCCATTATGTCTTTTTTATTTAATTTAATAACGTGTATAACTAGCTGTACGAATATCCAAAGGGCACGGTTCATGACAGAGAGAGTACTCCCCAGTGGCTAGAACTAGAATTAGGATGCACCCCTGATACTTCTGCAGAAGACTTGGATCTACCACCTAAGACACATTGGTAGTCTTGGTCCTCCTAACTCTGAGGACTGGGGACCGGGCGAGACGCCTAGCTCTCACGAAAATAAAATTGTCCCACGAAGCTTGTACCATCTACCCTCTTCAAGGTAGAGCATGTGTCTAGTAACATACACCGTCTTTCAGGTATAGCCAGAGCCCTGAGAAACCGGTAACATATACCATCTTTCAGGTATACCCAGAATCTCAAAATTTTATTATATGTGCATCTATTATCTTTTGTTTGTTTCTTGTGTGATCCATTGCACCACAAGGGATTTTCAGCAATCCCAACTCACGCTCGGGGTGATCTCACTATAAGCACATTGGGCGTATTTGTAATAAAGCATATTGAAGCAATATAAAATGGATAAGAACCTGATTTCGCTGTTGTATGCTCTACACTTAAACATGTTTTATTATCCTCTATTATTGAGGACTCAATTTATATATTGGTTTGACATTACCTTTTTATTGAAGGATGATATACCTGGATTCCACACAGAACTATGCAAAAAATTGATGGAGTTTCTAATTGCAGGAGAGAAAAAAATTCAGTCGGCAATAATACTTAGAAGGCAATGAACGATACGACACCCTAGAAGTAATATGATGTACAAAGGTTTCTAATAGATTTTGTAGACTGTGTATACAAATTTTGTGTGCAAATTTTGTAAGACTGTATACAAATTATTAAATCTCTCTAGGTTGAAATAAAATTTCAATTTTACTAAGCACACGAATAAGTTGGACTCTTATTTGTAGCAAAGGCAAATCGTTGTCAATAAGATAAGTTCAATGATACAAATTGAGTTAACTTCTTAAATACAAATCGATTTTGTTCACAAACACAAATAAAGCCATATCGTTGTCGTTGTAACTTCATAACTACAAATCCACATGATTTACAACCACATTCATTTATAAAAAATATTAGTATTGCAGCCCACGTTCATCACCAGCATGAAACCCACATTCATCGTCGAGTTCATTTTCTGCTACAAAGCGATTCTATGTGTTGTTGAGGATAAATTATGTGCAAGCAAACGAGCTCATTAGTAATTGTAGCGTACTACACCATTTTCCTCACCACTTTTGTGCATTACTTTATAGAGAAGTATGGAGGCATAGCTGACAAAACTGCATAAGTTATAGATGCCAACAGGCAAAGAAGATGAATCTGCATGACTGTAGCATATTTGTCATGAAGTATATCGAAGATTAGGCAAATATTTTTCCAACTACAAATAATATATACAAAGAAGATAACCACCATAATCATCGTCGAAGATTATCCAAATCTTTCCTCACGACGTAAAACAATTAGGATATCGGCATAGGTAAAAGAAACATAGAAGAACAAAGAAGAAAGAAAAATATAAGAGAGAAGAAGGAGAAGAAGAAGAAGAAGAAAAAGATAAAGGTGGAGGAGAAAAAAGGGATTGAAGAAGAAAAAGTTGCGCTGCCACAAAAAAGAGCAAGAGTGATTAAATAAATTAGGGTTTTAGACTTGAAGAACGAGTCGGGTAGGGTTTTACACTGATCTATATTATGGTTTTGCATAGATTAGGGTTTTACGCACGTGTACCTCTTCTTCCTCTTTTTCTTATGTCGTTCTTTTTTCTTCTCTGACTTTTTTATTCTTCATCTTATGTTCAAAACAATTTGTACCATCGTGATTTACATAATGACTGGTAAAAGGCTGAAACGATTTGCACAAGCATTGATAAAAGGCTGAAACACTTTTGTCCTATCGCGATTTGCTATTACGGGATTTGTCTATGTCAACGATATGTTATATAGCGATTTACACAATGACTGATAAAAGATGAAAAAGAGGAAGAAAAAATGAATCGACATGATGTTTATCGGTAAACTATAAATCGATTTACAACTTGATATCGGTTTAATAACAGTTGCAAATCGATTTCACTGTAACGCTTTGTACAACCATGGACATAAAGCGAAAAATATTTATCCTATCACGATTTGCTTTTACGGGCTTTGTCTATGTCAACGATATGTTATATAGCGATTTACACAATGACTGATAAAAGACAAAAAAAAGGAAGGAAAAATGAATTGACACGATGTTTATTGGTAAACTATAAATCGATTTACAACTTGATATCGGTTTAATAACAGTTGCAAATCGATTTCACTATAACGATTTGTATAGCCATGGACATAAAGCGTAGAAGATTTATCCTATCGCGATTTACTTTTACGGGCTTTGTCTATGTCAACGATATATCATATAGCGATTTACACAATGATTGTTAAAAGACGAAAAAAGAAGAATAAAAAATGA
Organism: Nuphar pumila; assembly: GCF_984573655.1. Taxonomy (NCBI): domain Eukaryota; kingdom Viridiplantae; phylum Streptophyta; class Magnoliopsida; order Nymphaeales; family Nymphaeaceae; genus Nuphar; species Nuphar pumila. Next base: position 22,189,534 of record NC_143252.1, on the reverse strand, counting down.
ATCGACATGATGTTTATTGGTAAACTACAAATCGATTTACAACTTGATACTTGTTTAATAACAGTTGCAAATCAATTTCACTGTAACGATTTGTACAACCATGAACATAAAGTGAAAAAGATTTATCCTATCGTGATTTGCTTTTACGGGCTTTATCTATGTCAATGATATGTTATATAGCGATTTACACAATGACTGTTAAAAGACGAAAAAGAGGAAGGAAAAACAAATTGACACGATGTTTATTGGTAAACTACAAATCGATTTATAACTTTATACTAGTTTAATAAGAGTTGCAAATCGATTTCACTGCAACGATTTATACAACCATGGACATAAAGCAGAAAAGATTTGTCCTATCGCGATTTATATATGACTGATAAAAGATGAACAAGAAGAAGAAAAAACAAATCGCGATGATGTTTATTGATAAACTACAAATCTAGATAACTTGATAAATACAAATGGACTTACAATCAAAATTCTTTAAGTTTCATAGAATAATAGTTTTTGTCCTATCGCGATTTGCTTTTATGATTTATACATGTAAATGATATATATTACAATGATCGAACATGCAGGAAAGATAATCAAATACAATTATGTAGCTGAAGAATTCACACACGATTCCTGTGTTGGACAATTGAAGAATTATGCAACTTAAGAATTCTTATGCATACATAGGCTTCTCCACGTTTCTATGCCAAATCTACAACATGCATAAGTGCCCTACATAGTTGTTGGTAACAGGAGGCTATGTGACACTTTTCATCAACACCAGATGGACTGACATTATCTGTATCCAGCATTTCAATCTTTATTTGTCTCGTTCATCTTTGCATTAAATATGACTCAAGTATTTCTTTTATATTCTCTTGATTAAGTGCCTTTAATGCATGACAACATAAAATACCTTTGAATTCATACGTTTTGCATGTACATTCAACTGTTTTGTTGTCAACATTGAACGTAACATGTGCTTCTTGCCTTTTTTGATGCTCTTCGCCCTCCCATATAATATGACATTCATGCATATTCTGGGTTTGCATATGTTCTTTTATGTTGTATTTCATGACCTGTATAATCTCCTTCTTAATTCATTTAAATACAATTAGTGTATACAGATTTAAAAGTTGCATCAATATTTTTATGCCCAAAGTTACAAAGCGTGTGTTGAAGCATTTCACATCTTGTTCAAGATCATTCTGTCTAAGACTGTCTATAAATAATTCATATTGTTCCATAGAGTGAAACGTTGTTAAACATGAATACAAGGTTTTCTTCAGTGTGACATGCATAGATTAAGCTTTTTATGTGCTTATCATACCTGCACAAAAATATTGTCTTCCATATGCCAATGCCCACTTCTTTTTGTCTGCATATAATTTTTTTAACCACACGCAGTCTTCAAGGTCGTATATCTGAATCATTTCCTCCCAATCAGACATAAAGGTGACCTCATCTATGCTCTCAACTACACACCTTGTAAACTTTTTATCAAACCCTGTATTCCGATTAAATATGTGTCTTATGTTCTTTGCTGCATTTTGAAACATATGCCATAAACATAGCGATGATGTGCATTTAGTCATACATGAGACACTGCAACCGCAATTGCGTGATCACCATCTATAAGTACAGTTTGAGGGTGCTTCCCATTCATTGCCTGTGTAAATACTCTGAACAACCACTCAAAGCTTTTCTTGGTCTGGTCATACAAAGAAGTGTTGCCTAATATGCAACTCTGTGAGTGATGGTTCACTCTAACAAACTACGTAAATGATTACTGTTCAATATTAATCTACACTGTTATATAAAAAACAAACACATCATTGAAGCATTCATAATCTACTATTGACTTTGAATATGCCCAAAACATATTCATCTTCATCTAGTTGCATTGCACTAAAGAAACCAGGGTCATTGCTTGATTTCTTATGTAAGTAATCAACCAAATAACATATTTCTCTTTTCTTCATGTTATCTTTCTTCTTTCTTCTCAAGTGGTTTCTTAGATCCATAGGTGTGAATAGAATATTCTCGTGACCACCTTCTATATGCGCGCACAAATTATATGTCTTCATTGGTATAATGCTGACACTATCAACTATTTCAACAATTGCAGCATGCGCTTCAGTTACTTTACGATATGACCTCAATATAGGACTCATATGTGAACCTGCTAATTCATGGTTATGATCACTGATTAAAGTACAAACTATATATTTTCCATTTGGAAGTCTTTTTAACACCATTCTCACTGGACAACCACATCTTGAATCTAGCTTGCTCCTTGTTGGATTTTCACTTGACTTCTTCCAACCTTCCTTAGAACAAACATATGTCTTTCTCACCATTACATCCTGTGCATTTTTTGACCAAGAATACCTTCTAACACTGAAACCAAGTTTTAAGGCATAATCATTGTAAAATTTATATGCAGCTTCCTCATTATTAAACTATATTCCTTCTATAGGAAAAGAGTCAAGTGTACTATCATGTACATTCCCAGTGCTTGCACCTTTATCAAGTGTACTGTCATGATCGTCTACCTCATTATCGAATTGCATTCCTTATGCTGGAAGATTCAAGTCAAGAGTGAATCCAATGCCTGCACCCTTCTTATTATGTGCATTATTAGTGCACATGTTCACTTCTTCAGGTGAGTCATTAGTACATATGTTCACTTCTCCATAACTTTTCACTGATTAAGATACATCATCTTCACTGCAACCAGATGATAAGCTCACCACTGTCATAAGCAGGATATCAATTTGCGTTAGCCAGCGCATACGTTTACTACGATTTACTCAAGATGCATATAACAACGGATGCAAATTAGTTAAGTAAGTCAAAGAAATGATTGAATAAATCATAGTATTTGCTTATACTAAGCATCAAGTTGTTATTTACTATGCCAATAAAAGAAATGATTTAACGTATATGTGTTGACGACAACGACTTACGTGAGAGCGATTTAATTATATGTACGACACTGTTAAGCGATTTCAATAAAAATCGCTAAAATTAGCAGTGATTTGAATACGCAAATTGCCACTGCAGGTGCGCAATAATGTATTTCTGCATGCACATATTTTTAAATTATATTACAAATATCTTACAAATCGATACTAGAAAACATATAATATCTTACAAATCGATATACATATTGCATAATATATTATAAATCGATACGACAATTCAGCATAACGACTTACAAATTGATACTACAAAATACATAATAGCTTACAAATCGATATACATATCGCATAATATATTATAAATCAATACAAAAAATTAGCATAATAGCTTACAATTCGATATTAACAAATAATACAATATCTCACAAATCGGTATTATGTTACTACACCCGTAATTTGCGTTATATTGCATATACTAAGTGAATGGACGATATCGGATGGGGTAGAGGCCCTTCCTCGCTTTTGTAAACAAGCATTCTTGTCAATAGGTCCCACAATCCTACAAATATCTTTAATTTTCCAACCGTCGAAAATACATTCACCTGCAATAACAAAACAATGCCTTAATGGCACTCACGACGACATACGTTCTTCAACAATAGCATGATGACATGAAAAGGTACTCACGATACCTTAATGACACTTCTTGAAATGTTTGTGTGTCGTTGCTTTTTTCCATACTACCTAACGAAAACGGAGAAGAAGAGAAGACTGTAAAAAGAGATGGCCGACAAATGCCCTTATGAGGACCACCAATGATCGAACCAGTCGATCGATTTATAGTTATCTCCAACAAGTAGGAACGAATCAGGGAATGTTTTGTATCACAAGGCACGAACGAGAAGGCGACAATGTGTTGTAACACAAGCTAAAAACCAAGGTGGGAACCTGGACTCAGTATGACAGCAAAGGGTGCTTCAACGACAACAAATGATGGTAAAGGGTGCTTCGACGGTAGTAAACGATAGTAAATGGTGCATCATCAAATAAAGTTTCTGTAATAACAAATGGTGCGTTGTCAAAGAGTGATCCACTGATAGCATAAAAGTTTATTGCTTAGGGCAAAAACAAAACTTTTGGACTATTTAAAAAGTTAAGATCAGAAATTCTTTTTCTGAATAAAGAACATTTTTGTCATTTTTTTTAATTATCATTTTATGATAAGAATGATGAAAAAATGGTACTTAAGTCTTTACAATAACACTGAACTCTATACTAAGTGATGCAGACACACGTGGGGATACTAGCCCTACGTACTTATATATACCTTACTCTCAACTCTCATTCACTGTAGAAAACCGTGCGTCTTCGGGGGACAACACACAACACCCTTTCAAAAGGACAAAGTGCGATTATTTTGGTCACTTACCAGCACATCACAGGCGACTCCCCGTCCCGACGGTGCCACCGATATAGAGGCAAACCGCAAGATGGGAGTCCTCTCCAGTGAGGAGATTGCCGGAGAAATCCGGGAGTGGAAGGAGGCGGAGGAATGGGCGTGGACTACTACAAGGTACTGCAGCTGGACAGGAATGCCAAGGACGATGATCTCAAGAAGGCTTACAGAAGGCTAGCCATGAAATGGCATCCCGATAAGAACCCAACCAACAAAAAGGGGGCAGAAGCCAAATTCAAGCAAATCTCTGAAGCCTACGAGGTACCCGAAGCCACAATCGCTACCACCCATCTTTTTCTTCCCCATAAGTATGCTTGGTTTTTCTCATTTTCTGTAGTGGTAGACAACAGGAGGGGAAAATTAAAATGCCCATCGTTGTAATTTTCTTTATTTTATTTTGGTTTTCTCGCATTGGATTCGGAAGATAATCCTTTTCGTGTTGTTGGATGGGAGATGGGAAACCATAATGAATAATAAATGCGAATTCCCATCTTTCCTTTGTTCTCCTTTAACTGTTAAGGTGAATGTGTTCCTTCGCTGGAATTTTGGAAGGTTTTGAGTGACTCACAAAAGCGTGCGGTCTATGATCAGTTTGGGGAAGAAGGGTTGAAGGGTCAGGTTCCTCCTCCGGGGGCATCTGGATTCTCGACGTCGTCGGAATCTGGCGGGCCTAACGTGTTCTGGTTCAATCCGACGAGTGCTGAGGATATCTTCTCTGAGTTCTTTGGGTTTTCAAGCCCGTTCGGTGATATGGGTTCTCGAGGTGGTGGCGGGAGGTTTCCTAGAAGCGTCTTTGGGAAGGATACTTTTGCGTCATTTGGCGGAGGAGAAGGTTTGGGCAATGTGCAGAGAAAGGATCCCCCCATTGAGAAGACTCTCACCTGTAGTCTGGAGGAGCTCTACAAAGGGACCACCAAGAAAATGAAGATTTCTAGGGATGTTTTTGATTCAAATGGGTATGGCTTGTTCTCCTTTTATTCCTAAATTTTTTATCGGGAGCATGGTACCTTTTTCTGTTATTGTTTAGTAATTCTGTTGATTTAGAGAGTTGGCTTTATTATGGATGTGGGCACGTTATTGAGAGGATCTCTGTTTGTTTAGCATTTAATGCTTTTTTGTTTCACAAAAAATGCTATAACTATGGCATGCTTGATTTTTCCTGACCCATCTCGTCGTGTATAATCTAGAGTGTTTATGTGATTCCTGATGTCAGCATTTATATTCCAGTATTGCTGTAACCTTCAAGGTTGTTGCGGTGCTATTTTGTTTCTCCATTGATTTCTGTCTGAGGTCCTTGTTTGTTGTGCGTTAATTGTTATTTGACATTACCGAAAGTTTGTTATGGATGGGATAGTGCATATCAATGTATGGTGGAAAGATACCTGTGCAGGGTGCAGGCATGGTGATATCAGTTTTGTACATAGAACAATCACAAAATATAAACACTGATTTAATATTGTACGAGAGGAAACAAATTAAATTAGGAAAATTCTTGTCCCTCTTCATAAATGGTTCTGAACTTGGATGTAGGTGGTATGCAGTCAAAGTTTTGGAATAATTGACATAGATATATCTAACAGCAGAACTTTTGTGAAAAAGGCTAAAAATCTGAACTTAGCTATGACTAAAGTTCGAATCAAAATCTTTCATCTCAATGTCAATATTTACCCATGTAAATAAATGGTCTACGAGGAGAATAGTGAAAAGAGTACCAAATTCCACCTATAATCCCCAACTTGATTATTCTGAATTTGGTCTTATACATATGCAAGGCAAATCAGAAAAAAATAAAAAGAAAGGAAGAAAGAAGAAGCATTCTTCTTTCTTTTCACACAAAGACCAATATTCTATGGACAAAAAACCAATTTTGAAGTGATGCTCAAGCAATCAAAGAGAAGGACTAGATCAAGTAGCATGCTGGAAAATGCTTGAATAAAAACACCAAAATAAAGCTTCGGAAAAGGTATGTGATCTAATAAAATCAACCCTGTGAAAAGAATTGAATCAAATCCAGATGGTAAAGGAACATTTTAGGGAGCCTAAATACAGAAAAAGTTGTGCCCAACGTTAGCATTTCTGAAGATATTTGACAACCATAACAAAAATGTAGTCTTTCTAAAACATGAAAGCTTTTCAAGAAAGAGATGAATTTATATGGAATGGAGAACTTCCAAGCAGTGTTGTGAAAAGCGTTGAGGCGTAGCGAGGCGCTCCACTAAAATTTGAGGCGAGGTGTAAAGCGTAAGCCTCAATTTTTTTTTAAACTTAAAAAAACTATAAAAAACATCTAAAATTATAAATAAATATTTTTTTTTATTGATGAAGCAACAACCAACAAGAAATAAAAAATCTCAAATAAATACTGAAAAAATATGAGATTAACATGTAAAAGTAACATTAATGCTCCATGATTCCATCTTATATCTCTTCTCATTGTTCAACTGCAAACATTAGAAACCAAAATTCTCTTCAATTAAAATGATCTCTTGCCGCATTTGCAGAAAAAAAAAACAGAGCTAAAAAAACATTTATTAAGAACGGTGCATCTATGTAGTAATCAATATGAAAATATGATAAGTGAAAATCAATATTAAAAGTATATCATGTCATTAATATTGTGATCTATGAAGAAAATTAAGGTCATCTGACAACACCTTAGAATGATTTTCATTCAAACAATAAATAACATCCAAACGTGATCTCAATGTCCAAACGAATATTCTAAATCTTAAAGACCATTTAGATGATCCTGTATAAGGAGGAAAGAGGATAAAGACATAGCACGATATAATTTAATGCAACAAGAGTGTTGAGAGTATTAGGCATGTGCCTTTTATATTCTTGTTACTTTAAGCGTAGACAGGGGTAGTTTGTTATTTTCTATTGTTCCCAGGTCTCTATTGTAACTTAGGTTATTTTGGCTAATCTCTATTTAAAGGAGATTAGACTTAATGTTAATGTCAGTTTTTTTTCAGCGTCAAACTGCTCTTCACACACTCATGCAACATGGTATCAGAGCCCTTCTCGATTCTGGATGCCTGAGTCTCCTGCGTCTTCGTCTTCGTCTTCATCCTGAAATCGATCTGGTCGACATCTCAAGGCTGTTTCATCGACTGATTCTGGTGGACGTGGACAAGGGGGACATAAATCAGATATGGCCTCATATCCTTGGTCTGGTTTTATCACCACAAAAAGGATATGATCTGGTGACTAGACTTGGATCCGAAGTCAGATCTTGTTGTTCCTTGTCAAAGAAAAAATTTATCTACAATCTGTTGAAGATGGGTCATCGTGGTTTGGCACGTTGGGTGCAACGAGTTGATATCGTTGGGGTGAAGTCGTGGCGTCGATGCTGTTGCAGTTGGTGATTTAGGGCTTGTTGCATGGGTCATCGTGGTTTGGCAAGTTGGATACAACGAGTCGATATCGTTCGGGTAAAGTCGTGGCGTCAATGCTGTTGCAGTTAGTGATTTAGGGCCTGTTGCATGATGCAGATCATATCAGTCTTCATTGCAGGCCTGCTAATGTTGTTGCTGTGATCTGGTATGATTTGTCGTGAGTTGTTGCTGTTAATGTTGTCGTGGTGTTGGCGATCAACAGTCTTTGAATTGACGTGGGTTGTTGTGGTGCTGTTAAGTTAGTCGTAACTCTTGAAAGTTACTGCTGTTAATGTTGTTGTGGTGTTGGCGATCAACCGTCTTTGAATTGACGTGGGTTGTTGTGGTGCTGTTAAGTTAGTCGTAACTCCTGGAAGTAACGCAACCCAAAGAAAGTTTTTTTTCTTCCGGCAACGTTGATTAGTTTTTTTTTGCTTAAATGGCTGAGTCTCAAAACCACGGCCAGAAGGTGGAGTCATTGCCTGAATACAAAGCATTTGCAAATCCTATTTCTTATGGATCATCTGTCAAATTAGACGAGACAAATTATGCTAGATGGTCTCGTACTTTTATGATGTCTGTTTCACGCCATCGCAGGAAGTATATCTTATTAGAATTTGAACCAAAGGAGAAGACGAGTAAATATTCTACATGGGAAGAAGACAATGACATTGTTATGTCATGGATTATGAATAGCATTCAACCACATATTGTTGATGGTCTCATTTATTACACTACTGCAAAACAAATGTGGGATAACCTTCGAGATACATATTCTCAGGAAACAAATGTAAGTCATATTTTCCAGGTTGAACAAGAAATTTATCAACTTCAACAGGGAGACCAAACCTTAGCACAATATTATGCTTCAGTAAAGGCTGCTTTTGAGAGGTTGAATGCTCATAGACCTCTATGTTGTGACAAATAGAGAGTTCATCAAGAACAGACCATGGTGGCACGATTTTTCACAGGTCTGTCATCAAAATATTCTGTAGCAAAGGTCTAGATGTTGACGAGTTCTGATGTTCCTACTTTGGCTGAAGCATACAGTCGTCTTAGTAGACTCTGGATGTCATTCTCTCAGTCCCAATCTGAATCCCAAACCTTTGCTCATTTTGTGTCGTATAGTCGTGGATGGGGCTCTGTGTTTAACCTTAGAGGGAGAGGTCGTGGTAGAAGTACTGGTGGTAGAGGCAGACTTCAATGTACCTACTGTGGTAGACTTGGACATCTGGAAGATAGATGCTTTGACAAACACAGACGCCCTCCTGTTCCTTCATCCAAGGTTGCTCCTAAAGCCCAAGTTGTCAATGCCAGTGCAGATGCTCCTGCAGATTCTTCAAAGGATACAATTACTCTTAGTCATGCTGAATATGATGAACTAGTTGCTTGTCATCCAACTAATTCCAGCTCTCCCATGGCAAATGTTGCATGTTCAGCAGGTGATGATCTAGCTTGCCAAGGTAGTAGATGGATCATTGACTCTGGAGCGTCTAGACACCTGTGTGGAAACTCTCATGATTTTTCAAACTTAAAACCCATTTCAGATCATCGAAAGGTGGTTCTGGCTGATGGTAGCTCCTCTCCTATTGTTGGTCAGGGAAACATTTCCTTATCTTCCGCTCTTCAATTGACAAATGTGTTCCATGTTCCCTCTTTTCCATAAAATTTAATGTCAGTTGGCCGTATCACCAATGAACTAAATTGTAGGGTGATATTTGATCATGTGTGTTGTATGTTTCAGGACTTGCTGACGGGGAAGAGGATTGGTGGAGGCTACGAGGAAGGTGATGTCTATTATATGCGACAACCAGGCGGAGCAGCCCATGCTGCAATAGAGTCTTCTTCCAGTCCCTTGCTGTGGCATCATCGTCTTGGTCATCTTCCTTTACCTAAACTTCGCAAAGTTATTCCCCAAATTTCTTCATCAGCTATCTTACAGTGTGAAGAATGTCAACTTGGCAAACACCACAGAAGTTCCTTTCCGTCTAGTCAGAGTCGGTCTAGTAATAAATTGTTTGATCTTCTTCATGTAGATGTGTGGGGTCCTAGTCGGTCTAAATGTCGTTATTATCTGGTCATTGTGGATGATTTTTCAAGATTGTCTTGGTTATTCTTAATAAAAGAAAGATCTGAAGTTCCCAATATTCTCTAGTCTTTGATTATTGAAGTTCAAACCCAGTTCGATTCATGTGTCAAAATTGTTCGCACTGATAATGCTCTTGAATTTAAGACTAAAGTCTTGTTACAGTTTTACAAAGACCGTGGGATTAAGCCTCAAACATCTTGTGCCCATACTTCTCAGCAAAATGGGGTGGCTGAACGAAAGCATAGACAAATTTTAAATGTAGCCCGGTGTCTAATGTTACAATTTCATATGCCTGCATCATATTGGGGAGATGCATTCTCAATTGCTGGTTTTCTCATAAACCACATGCCTTCAACCTCTGTAGGGGATCGTATACCTATCCAAATTCTTCATCCAGAGGCTTCTCTTTTCCATATTCCACCGTAAGTGTTCGTGTGTGTGTGTGCTTTGTGCATAGATTGGAACAAAATCGGGACAAGCTGACTGCTCCGTCTACCAAATGTGTTTTCCTTGGGTATCCTCAACACCAAAAGGGGTATCGTTGTTATGATCCAATATCCAAAAAGGAGTATATTAGTGCAGATGTTTCTTTCTTTGAGTCGACTCCCTATTTCTCAAGTGGTCCTCCTCGATTGCAAGTAAGTCAAGGTGATATTTTTCCTCTACCTATTCCTCCTTTTCCTTTGGAGTCTGTTCCCCAAGAGTCTCCTGTTGAGTATCCTTCTGTGCAATGATACCGGGATCCTCCATTGGTGTACACACATCGATCACCACTTGATTGCATGCCTCCATCTTCCCCCTCTCCTGAGGTGAGTATTCCAGATCATCCTGAAACATTTGTTGTAGATGATGATCTGCCTATTGCTTTACGCAAAGGAAAAAGACAGTGCACTCTTCATCCTATTTCTAAGTATGTCACAGATGTGCGCCTTGGAAGGAACATGCGGAATTTCATCTCAGCATTGTCTGCGATATCTGTTCCCGTCAATCATCATCAAGCTCTTCTGGATCCCAATTGGAAGCAGGCAATGCAAGACGAGATGGATGCCTTATTGTCACGTGGTACATGGGATCTAGTTGTTCCGCCCAATGATGCAGATATTGTTGGTAGTAAGTGGGTTTTCTCTCTTAAGTATAATTCAGATGGCTCTCTTGAGCAGTATAAAGCTAGACTGGTAGCCAAAGGTTATACTCAGACCTATGGTATTGATTTCTTTGAAACTTTTTCACCATTGGCTCGTCTTGACACCATCCGATTGGTTTTATCTGTTGCTGTACATGTGAAAATCTCTATAAAAAAGGATTTTGTGTATAAACACAATACTAGAAACACAAAGTGTGCACAAAGGCATAAAAGGAGAACTCTCACAAGTGCACAAAAGCACGGATACAAATGCACAAAGGTAAAAAAATATCAACTTCAATATGTTGGGTCCCAAAAGAGGGCTTTACCAAAGTGTAAGTTACAAGGGGGTAACACCCCATATTTATAATACAAGGGAGAGAGGGAATGAGGGAGTGTTGGGCTCCCAACGGCTCTAAATAGAGCTGTTGGGAGTCCAACAACTCTCTCTACTTTATGCTTTTTGACTTTGGTCAAAAAAGCATAAAGCCAAATAAGTCCAAAAACTAAACTAAAAAAGAAAAAGAAACCTAACCTAGTTAAATAAACTAACCTAATCCTAATTAAGCTTAAAAGTAAACTAAAACTATGAGATTACATATTGAATTATGTTACATTATTTAACACCCCCCCTCAAACTTAGGGTGACATAACCGAAAGTTTGCCAAGAAGGAAGTTAAATCTTGGAGAGCACAACGCTTTGGTGAAGAAGTCTGCTAGTTGGTATTCTGATGTAACATATGGAAGGTCTATAGTTCTTCTTAAGTATTCTTCACGAACATAGTGGCAGTCCATCTCAATGTGCTTCGTGCGCTCATGAAATATGTGATTTTTGGCAATATAAATTGCACTTTTATTATCACAACATAGTTTTGTGGGCCCTTGAACTTGAATATTCATATCTTCCAGCAAGTTGCGAATCCAAACAATCTCCACGGTAGTAGATGCCATGGCTCTATATTCGGCTTCTGTGGATGAAAGTGAGACCTTATGTTGTTTCTCGCATCTCCAAGAAATTAAAGATTCCCCTAAAAAAATACAAAAACCAGTGGTGGAGTGACGGTTATTTGGGTCACCTCCCCAATCAGAGTCAGTATAAGCAATTAAATTCAATTCAGAAGAAGAAGATAGAAATACCCCATTGTTTACTGTACCCTTTATGTATCTGATGATGCGGAGAATGGCACTCATGTGAACTGAAGTAGGTGCATGTTGAAACTGACTAGCAACATGTACAACATGAGAAATATCAGGCCTCGTAATGCTGAGATACGTTAAAGATCCAACCAGTTGCCGGTAAGGTGTGAGATCTTTAGGAGAATCCCATCATCAATCTTCATCTTTGAACCTACTATTTCAGGAGTTTCACAGACCTTGTCATATGTGATTCCTGATCTGTCAAGAATGTCACAAGCAAGTTTAGTTTGAGACAAAAAATAGCCTCTGTGAGAATAGGCAACCTCAATTCCCAAAAAATATGTCAGAAATCCTAAGTCTGACATTTCAAATCTTGAAGTCAGGATAGATTTAATGCTCTTGATTCCTTTGACATCATCACCTGTTATTAACATATCATCAACATATAACAGTAATATAACAATCCCTGCATCAGATTTCTTAACAAACAATGCAGTGTCAGTATAGCATGAAGTAAAACCATTTTCAGTCATTACATTGTTAAACCTATCGTGCCAAGCCTTGGGAGCTTGTTTCAAGCCATAAAGAGCTTTACGAAGACGAAGAACTTTATTTTTAGGAATTTTCATACCAGGTGGAGCATCCATGTAGACTTCTTCATTAAGATCACCATTTAGAAAGGCATTTTTGACATCCATTTGGTAAATATTCCATTTTCTAATGGAAGCAATGGTGACGAGACATCTAACAGTAACCATACGAGCTACTGGAGCAAATGTCTCTTCATAGTCAATCCTGTATTCTTGACTATACCCTTTAGCTACAAGACGAGCTTTATACCTCTCAAGAGATCCATCACTCTTTGTTTTGACTTTGAACACCCATCGGCATCCTATAGTTTTCTTTCCACTGGGAAGCGTTTGAAATTCCCAAGTGTTGGCTTTCCTAAGCGCTTTGAGTTCATTCTCCATGGCTTCTCTCCATTCAATACATCGTTTGGCATCTTCAAAATTTTTTGGTTCAAAATATGAGTGAATGACACTTAAGCAAGCTCGATATTTAGGAGAGAAAGAATCAAAAGATACGAATCTAGAGGGAGTTCTTCTAGTTCTCTCGGTTCTTCTAGGGTTTGAATCATGTGAGGGGATAGATTCGCTAGGTTCACTATATTGCTCAATAACACTTCTAAAGGGGAGTCTATCTCTATGAGTATAGGTGATAGGGTCTCTAGTTATATTTTCTTCTTGAGAGGTAGTAGGGTTAGAGTTATTGTTGATTTCAACCACTTCATTGTCACTGTTATATGTTGATTCATCATCACTAGAGATATCATCATCTTTAGATAAAAGATCAAAGAGAAAGGAATAGTCAGCAATTTCTAAATGAGATTCATTCTTTTCAAAACCACTATCATTTTCTAAAAATGTTACATTCCTTGAGACATATAACTTATCATTTTTAGTATCATAACATCGAAACCCTTTTTGAGTTTCGGAGTAGCCAAGAAAAGCACAAGGAATGGCTTTAGGTGAGAGTTTATCATTCTTATCTGTAAGGACAAAACACTTACAACCAAAAACTCTCAATCTATTATAATCGGGTTCTTTTTCATATAGAGTTTCGAAAGGAGAGATTTTATCTAAATTTTTGGATGGAAGACGATTAATAAGATAAACTGAAGCAAGAGCCGCTTCGGCCCAAATTTTTTTTGGAATACTTTGGGAAATAAGAAGGGTTCTAGTGGTTTCAATGATATGCCTATGCTTCCTTTCGGCTAACCCATTTTGTTGTGGGGTCTTAGGACATGATCTTTGATGGACAATACCATAGTCTTCAAGATATTTCTTAAATTCATTGGAAAGATATTCGCCTCCGGAATCGGTCCTAAAAATCTTTAAATTACTATTAAATTGATTCTTAATTATCATATGATATGATTTAAAACATGAAAACACTTCGTGCTTATGTTTAAGAAAATATATCCAACAATATCGAGAAAAATCATCTACAAAAATCACATAATAGACAAAGCCTCCCTTGGATATGACGGGTGCCGGTCCCCAAACATCCGAATGAACAATTTCAAAAGGTTTTGTGGTAAACATAGATCTTTGTTCAAAAGGCATACTTCTCATTTTTCCAAGAATACAATCATTACAAGAGAAAGTATTTTTACAAAGATTTTTAATAAAATGCAAATAGGATAACTTGGTGATGTTGGTTTGACCAAGTCTTTTGTGCCAAACATTTATGTCTTTATGTTGGGCCACATTACAAAAAGGGGTTTTAGGAATTTGGAGAGAATCCACATAGTACAAGTCTCCCTTCCTAGAGCCTTCCCCAATCAACTTCCCGGACCGGTGATCCTGTATTAAACACTTATTAGATGAAAATTGAATGTCACATCCAAGGTCCGAGAGTTGAGAGACGGAAAGTAAGTTCAAATTCAATTTAGGTATAAATCTAATTTTGGGAATAAAAAAATTTTGAGTTTCAAAGTTTCCAATCCCCTTAATTTCAAGAGAAGTGTCATCCGCAGTTGAAACAAAAGATGGTGATAAACTTTTAGAATATTCAGAAAGAGAAGAGATGTTTGGAGACATATGAAAAGATGCACCCGAATCTAAAAGCCAAGAAGTTTTACCTGGAGGAGAAAGAGTGGATACGGCGGCACCGAAAATAGCTCCCTTAAGAAGAGGTTGAAGAGCTTCCATAATTTGATTTAGAGAGAGAGCTCCACTTGTAGATTCCTCTTTTTGTGATTGAGATGTGGTTGCCATTGCAAGTAGTTTCTTCCATTTAGGACAAACCGGTTTGATGTGACCGGGTTCCTTGCAAAAGTGGCACACAATTTTGCTATTGTCCCTTCTTCCGCCTTGACCACCATTGTATCCTTGATTTTGGTTTTTAAAGTGAGGAGGTTTATATGTCCTCAAGTTGTTGCCAGGCCTAGACACGGCATTAGCTCCATCACATTCATCTTGATTTGTGGGCATTGCAAGAACACTTGGATTTTGCTTGCTAATGCCCATACGAGTTTCCTCTGCACTTAACTTGGTAATAACATCTTCAATGGAAGGAGATGTGAAAGAAGATAGAAGAGAGGACCGAATTTGTTCAAATTCGGGTCGAAGACTATTTAGGAAGTTAAAGAAGTGATCTTCCTCTAATTGCTTGTATCTAAGTTCAATAGCTTCACCACTCCACTTGGGCTCAAGCATGGCAAGCTCATCCCAAATAGAGGATAATTCAGCAAAGTACTCACGAATAGACATCTCATTTTGTTGTAGGGTCAAGGCCCTCTTTTGAAGATAGTACTTGTGAGATAAGTCTCGTGAAGTATACATCTTTTTAAGATAATGCCAAGCTTCGGAGGCTTTCTTGAATTTGATGATATTGGCATTGATCTTGGTTTCAACGGATGAGAAGATCCAAGATAGGATCTTGAAGTTTCTCATTTCCCATTCCTCATGTTTCTTTGAATATTCTTCAAGAGCTTTTTGTCTTTCTTCTCCTTCAAGAATTTTGATTTCTCCTCTTTCAACCATCGTAATTTTTGGTTCGGGTTCCGTTATGGAACCTTGAACATATCCCCAAAGCCCCTTTTCCTTTAATATGAGCTTCCATATTTCCGGCCCATACATGATAATTGGAACCATTGAGCTTAAAGCCAAGAGAGAAATGAGAGTCTTTTTCACCCATTAGAGAGATAAGATGAAGGAGAAAAATACGTACCACAAAGAGATTTTAACTCTTACTTGTTGTAGTAATCTTCCAAAATATTTGATGAAGAGAAGTCTTCACGCCAATCTCGAAAAAATTGAAGGCACGCTTTTCGAGGCACTCAATATTGTGAAGAATCACAAGACTTTCCTTCTCAAGCAACCTTGCTCTGATACCATGTGAAAATCTCTATAAAAAAGATTTTGTGTATAAACACAATACTAGAAACACAAAGTGTGCACAAAGGCATAAAAGGAGAACTCTCACAAGTGCACAAAGGCACGAATACAAATGCACAAAGGTAAAAAAATATCAACTTCAATATGTTGGGTCCCAAAAGAGGGCTTTACCAAAGTGTAAGTTACAAGGGGGTAACACCCCATATTTATAATACAAGGGAGAGAGGGAATGAGGGAGTGTTGGGCTCCCAACGGCTCTAAATAGAGCTGTTGGGAGTCCAACAGCTCTCTACTTTATGCTTTTTGACTTTGGTTAAAAAAGCATAAAGCCAAATAAGTCCAAAAACTAAACTAAAAAAGAAAAAGAAACCTAACCTAGTTAAATAAACTAACCTAGTTAAATAAACTAACCTAATCCTAACTAAGCTTAAAAGTAAACTAAAACTATGAGATTACATATTGAATTATGTTATATTATTTAACAGTACACTATGGTTGGAGCCTTTCTCAGCTTGATGTGAAAAATGCCTTTTTATATGATGATTTAATGAAAACTGTCTACGTGCAACAACCTTCTGGATTCGAGGTTCAGGGGGAGTGTAAGCAACATGTGTGCAGATTGAAGAAGGCCATTTATGGTCTTAAACAAAGCCCTCGTGCGTGGTTCCAGAAGCTTTTTGAGATAGTGTCGGCATTTGGCTTTGTCAGGTCAGCCTCAGATCATTCTCTGCTTATTAAAACATCTTGCTCTGGGATTGTTGTGATGGTATTATATGTAGATGATAGCATACTAACATGCAACAATGCCAAAGAAATTTTAGATACAAAGGCCCATCTTCAAACTCATTTTGTTACTAAAGATCTTGGTCCTTTCAGATATTTCTTGGGAATAGAAGTTTCAAGGAACCGTGAGGGTTTGGTATTGTCCCAACGAAAGTATGTTTTAGATCTTCTTAAGGAAACCAGAATGCTAGGGGCTAAGCCTGCAAGTATTCCTATGGACCCTAAGGGCCATATGTATGATGAGGAATCGGAATCTATAGACAGTAGTAGTTTTCGTTCTCTTGTTGGCAAGTTGTTATTATGTGACAGTGACCAGACTTGACATTTCATTAGCAGTGAGCAAGATAAGTCAATTTATGGACAAAGCTAATAAGGATCACTGACAGGTAGCTATAATGGTTCTTAGGTATTTGAAAGCCTCTCCAAGAAAAGAGTTGTTGTTCAGTCAGACCCCATCATTAGAAATTATTGCTTATTCGGATGCCGACTATGCTGGGTCTGTTAATGACAGAAAGTCGACAACTGGGTTTTATTAAGAGTGTATATGTACATACGGGTCCAGATTGTAATGAAACAAGGTACAATGGAACAATAGTGAAACAAACACAATGCCAACAAAGGGCTTTAATAAACTCACTTGGTCACTAATGGACCAAATACAATCTCAAGAGAGATAAAAATACCAAAACAGCACAAGAGGCATACAAACCTATAAGATGGGAAAAAACTCTAGAAAAAACCCTCAAATGCTTCTTAAAGCATTAAGGAATAACAAGGGAGTGAGACTCTATTTATAGAGCCTCACTCCAACACATGGGAGGCAGTCCAGCTCTTTGGACTGCCTTCCAACAGTCATTATTATGACTGTAGGGTGGCAGTCCAACGTCTAGTTGGACTGCTGCCCAACAGTCATAGATATGACTGTTGTGCTTGAACTGTATGGCAGTTTATTTATTACAATGCTAAATTACATTTCAGTCCTTAGTGGACTGTACTATATGATAAAAAGACAAAAATACCCTTATCGGGTATTTGAATATAATTTTATTTTTAACACTCCTCCTCAAACTTAAAGGGAAATCACCGAAAGTTTGCTAAGAAGCTACAAAAATTGAGGTAGTGGAAGAGCTTTGGTGAAGAAGTCTGCAATCTGAAATTCGGACTGGATATATGGCAACGTAATGGTCCCCTTCAAATATTCTTCGCGAACATAGTGACAATCCATCTCAATGTGTTTTGTTCGTTCGTGAAATGTGTGATTGCTGGCTATATATATGACACTTTTATTATCATAGCATAGCTTTGAAGGTTCTGAGACATCAACACCCATATCGGAAAGTAGTGCTCTCGTCCACACAACTTCAGTGGTTGTGGTAGCCATTGCCCTGTACTCAGCTTCCATAGAGGATAAAGACATTTTTTGTTGTTTTTTGCATCGCCAAGAAATGAGAGAATCACCTAAAAACACACAAAAGCCAGTAGTTGAGTGACAGTTATTGGGATCTCCTCCCTAGTCAGAATCAGTGTAAGAAATAAGACTTAAAGATGAGGAAGAAGATAAGAATAGTCCTTTAGATATAGTTTTCTTGATATATCGAACTATTCTTAATACTATACTCATGTGGACGGTTGTGGGCGCATGTTGAAATTGACTTGCAGAATGTACAACATGCGCAATATCTGGCCTTGTAATGGACAGATACATCAACGATCCAATAAGTTGTCGATAAGGGGTTGGATCATCTAATAATACTCTATCTTCAGCTCACATTTTTGCATTTATTACTTCAGGAGTATCAACATATTTTGTGTCTGTGATTCCTGAACGCTCAACAATATCAGCTGCAAACTTGATTTGAGATAAAATATATCCTCTTGGTGAGTAGGCTACTTCAATTCCTAAAAAGTATCTCAAAAAACCAAGATCAGTCATATCAAAAGACTTTTTAAGTAAAATTTTAATATCTTTAATTTCCTTTTGATCATTCCCTGTGATGATCATATCATCAACATACAAAAGAAGAATGGTCAATGAGGTACCTGTAGATCTCACAAAAAGAGCAGTGTCAGTGTAACAAGATTTAAATCCAAGTTTTAATATCGTACCACTGAACCGATCATACCATGCTTTAGGGGCTTGTTTAAGCCCGTATAGGGCTTTTTGAAGACGAAGGACCATGCATTTTTCAATAGACAGACCAGGGGAAGGATCCATATATACTTCTTCATTTAAGTTTCCGTTCAAGAATGCATTTTTAACATCTAACTGGTATATCGGTCATTTTCGAATGGATGCTATAGCAACTAGAGTTCTGACTGTAGTCATACAAGCTACTGGGGCAAAGGTTTCTTCATAATCTATACCATATTCTTGAGAATATTCTTTTGCAACAAGTCTTGCTTTATATCTCTCAAGAGACCCGTCACTTTTTGTTTTAATTTTAAACACCCATCTACACCCTATTGTCTTCTTTCTGATAGAAAGATGTTGAATTGTCCAAGTGTGAGCCTTGTGTAATGCATCTAATTCAATTTTCATGGCTTCAACCCATTCGTTTATATTTTTGGCCTCGTTATAGTTGGATGGTTCATGATAGGAATGAATAGCTAGAAGATATGCCCTGTAGTTTGGTAAGAAGGATTCATATGAGACAAACCTACTTTTTCGACCTTCTAACCCTAGTTTCTTCAGTATTTGTTAATTGATTATATCTGTCAAGGGCACATGGATGCTCCCCAGTATTTCGTCTAGAGTATTGAAGAAGATCTTGAGATGGTTCACTACTTGAGTCATTAATAGACTCGAAGGTTTTAATATCATTACTAATACCTTTATTGGGTAACAAATCAAATAAGAAAGCATACTCAGATTCTTCCTTAGGAACTTCAAAATCAAATCCACTCTCATTTTTAGAAAGGTAACATTTCTAGAAACATAGAGTTTATCATTTGTTTTATCATAACATCGATATCCTTTTTGATTATCTGCATAACCAAAAAAGACACATTTTATGGCTTTAGGAGAGAGTTTGCTATAATTTTCAAGAAGCACGAAGCATTTACAACCAAATGCCCTTAGCCTTTTTAAATCAGGAGAAATTTTAAAGAGTTTTTCAATAGGAGACTTGTTTTCCAAAGTTTGAGAAGGCATTCTATTTATTAGATAGACTGCGGTTAGGGCAGCTTCAGCCCAAAATTGCTTTGGAATTTCTTTTGAAATAAGTAGGGTTCTAGTAGTTTCAATGATATGATGATGTTTTCTTTCAGAAATCCCATTTTGTTGAGGTGTCCTAGGGCATGATTTTTGATGCACAATTCCATGATTTTTTAGATATAATTGAAATTCATTTGAAAGAAACTCTCCCCCAGAGTCGGAGCAGAAAACTTTAATATTTGTTTTAAATTGATTTTTAACTAGATTGTGAAACAAATATAAGATTATGATGCATAGTGGGGGCAAGGAAAACATCAGGAATAAGAATTTAACCTTTAAAAGTTCTAATAAGAACTTTTCCTACATGAGTGACATAGTGGTGAGATCCATTTCCTATAACAATGGTACCTTTCTCTTGATATGGCATGACATCAAGAAGCTTACCTGCATGATGCACAACTCCAGAGTCAATAAACCATTGGTTCGAAGAGGATGACTGCGGAGGAGAGGCTGGTGGCTGATGATTCATCCAAGCACTCATATTTAAACGAGTCATCTGCGAGGGCTGCATATGCATCTGATTGAATGCAGCAGCAAGATCCTTAAGAATTTGACCTTGAGGCTGGTGTGTGGCTGGATAACATGGCTGTTGTGATGGGGCATGGGGCTGCATATTGGGTGCACCTCTTGGAGACTTGGTGGGAGGCTTAAAAGAAGCATTAAACCTCTAAAAGCAATTGGAAGCAACATGCCAACGTTTCCCACATATTTGACATATAAGAATATTACCATGAGGTGCATAAGATGCACTAGATGACACAAAAGGAGCAGGAGGAAGTCCCTGCCAGATCCAGCTCCTTGATAAGATCCCTTTCCTTTTCCTTTAGAATTTCGTCCCCCACTTATTTTTCCCGAACCAAAAGAAGCAACAAGAACATCGTGTTTCTCTGAATCCTCACCCTTTTTGGATGACAAATCTGAATTCATTCCAAACTATGTCACACAAACTCGTTAAAAAGGCCGCCTCGCCTGTGTCAACGCGACGCGATGTGGGTGCGATCAACCTGCATCACCCAAGGTTATATTTGTATTTGTTCAAAATGAGCTCAGCCATCTTTGATTGAGTCTATTTTGGTCCAATTAAAAAAAAATGAATTTTGATGTGGGGCGGGGGGGAGGGGTTAGGGAACGATCACGCCAACTCCTAACCCTGACTCCTCCCCACTCCCCTCCTCGACTCCTCTTTTGATGGTAGAGACGGTGATGACAAAAGCACCAATGACGACGATGAAGGCAACGACGATGTGAGATAGGTTCGTCTCTCTCTCTCTCTGTTCCTCCTCTTCCTCTTCCTCTCTTCTTCTTCTTCCTTCACCTCCTCCTCTCTTTCCTCTTCCTGCTCTCTTTCTTCTTTTTTCTTCTCCTCCTTCCTCCTCTTCCTCTCGTTGGAGCAAGGGTCGAACCCAGGCCTGCTGGGTTCAGCTCAGGTGAATCCAGGCCTATTGGGTTCGGCTCTGGCGAACCCAAGTCTGGGTTCAGCAGAACCGAACCCA
Source organism: Nuphar pumila (assembly GCF_984573655.1). NCBI lineage: Eukaryota > Viridiplantae > Streptophyta > Magnoliopsida > Nymphaeales > Nymphaeaceae > Nuphar > Nuphar pumila. Next base: position 22,168,039 of record NC_143252.1, on the reverse strand, counting down.
GGCCTGCTCTAAAAGAGGCTCTGGTGAACCTAGGCTTGGGTTCAGTATAACCGAACCTAGGCTTGCTCCAAAAGAGGCTCTGGTGAACCCAAACTTGTGTTCACTAGAACCGAACCTAAGCTTGGGTTCTGAGTTCGGCTAGTTTTTTTTTTATGAATTATATTTTAATACAAATTTTACTTCTTTTCTGCTTGACTTGTTTGATTGTTTCATGTTTTCTTAATTTACTTAGCGTAGCCATAATATATTTAGGTTGATTTAATTATGGTGTTATTTTTTTTTTGATGAGGAACATCAATTATAGATTTTTAATTTGATTTATTGCATGAATTGATGATATGATAATTGTTTTATTTCATTATTGTTAACTTAAATCTCTTAAAAAGACTTGGGGTGCAGGGGTGTGGGGAGGGTATATATATATATATTGTTAAAATATAAAAAATATATAATAATAATATTCATATTATTATTATATATATATATATTTATGTGATTTTATTTTTATTTTTCTGTATTTTTTGCTATTTTCTTTTTAACTTTTTGAGAGTCTAGTTCTAATAGAACTAGACTTATATTATTAGTTAAGTTCCACTTGGAACTTAACTAATAATGTAACCGTTGGACTAGTCCAACAGTTACATTTATAACCCTATAAGGAGAGCTCCTTAAGAGCTCTCCTCTCCCACTTGTATATAAAGGGGTGCATCCCCTCTTGTATTTTATTCCAATGCTTCTAAGCATTTGATGTTTCATATCATTAAAGAATATTTTTTATTTCTTCTTTTGTTTCCCATTATACCCTTTTTAAGGGTTATGCTTTAGTGTCTTTTTAGACACCTTCTCGTGCGGATCTAAGTTCGTGTTCGGAAGATCCTCATTTCATTTCATGGTATCAGAGTAAGGTTCATCCTACATCGTGAAGATTTCTTGCCTCGTTTTTCGTGCCAAGCTTGCAAAGGTATTTTATCACCTTGGTTGGGGTTTTTAAAGCCTCTTTTGAAGGAAGGAGAGAAAAGAAAAGCTCGTTGCATCAAAATATCGTGTTTGCTTTCTCTTACTCTTTCTCTCGTGTTTGCTTCTCTTACTCTCTCTTTCTTTATTTCCTTTTCTCCTTGTTTTATCACCTTTGTAAAAGATGGATGATCAAGATAAAATCACCATCATACCCATGAAGCTAAACGACACAAATTATGTAATGTGGGCTTCAATAATAAAGCACCACATATGGGGAAAAGGGTTGTGGGGATAGTAGATGGTTCCGATTCGGAACCTAAACTTGTTCTCACCAAAATAGAAGGTGATAAGGAAGTTTCCTTGACCGAAGGGGAAAAAAGCAAAGCCTTAGCCAACTATGAAAAGAGTTGGAAAGAATGGAGAATAGGGCATGCTAAAATTATGTCATGGCTAATCAATAGTGTTGACACACAGAAATGTTCTAGTCTTGCCAAGTTTGAGAATGCCGATAAGGCATGGGAATATCTCAAAAATATGTATTCCCTAAAAGATATTGCACATGTGTGCAGTCTTTAAAAAAAGGTTAGATCTATGACCCAAGGTGACAAAACTATATGAGAATACTATAATGAATTATCCGAACTTTGGGGTGAATTGACTATTCTAGAACCAAAATGGTATTGTCTAGAAGATATTGAGCTCTGACAAAAACAACTTGATATAAAACATTTTTATCAATTTGTAAACGGTCTAAGACCGGAATTCGAGTCAACGAAATTGGCTCTTCTTCATCGAGGAAAAGTTTCCTCTATTGTCGACACTATAGAGGAATTAACTATAGAGGAAAAAAAATCAAGAAATATACTCTTAAGGCTGAAGATGATTCTATTCTTGCTGTATCCAGACCAGGGAATCATGTACGATCATATAGACCACCCCATTTTAACCGCCAAGGTGGTGATTATGACAAGAAAAAGGTTATTTGCCATCATTGTCGTGAACCGGGACACTACAGGCCTTAGTGTCCTAAGCTTAAGGAGCTCAGAGAAAAGAGAGTTGTGATTGCTGGATCGAAGCCTAAAGATCAAGATGCACCAGTCTCTATGGCCCAACTAATGAAGATTCTCCAACCTCTCATCAAAGGAGCTTCCTCCTCATCAGAAGCTTCGATTGGGGCAGCTGCTTTATCTTTTTTCGATGCAGGTAACTTCCCTTGGCTTCTTGACTCTGGTGCTTCATTTCATATGACCCAAATGATAAAAGTTTATCCGAATGTGTTAAAAATAAAACAAGTGTGTCAAAAGTTTTTACTGCTAATGGAACTTCTTTTGAAATAGAAGGAATAAGAAATTTTGAAAAAATCCATAAAACTGAGAAATTTTTTGTTCTAGAAGTAAGATTTATTCCCAAACTAAATTTAAATCTATTATCTGTTTCTCAAATATCTGACCATGGTTGTAATATTTCCTTCTCTTCTTATGGTTGTTGGGTACAAGATCACCAGGTAGGAAAGCTGATTGGGGAAGGCCATAGAGAAGGAGGACTCTATTACATGGATTTTTTGAAAATGCCAAAGAAAGCTTTTTGTTATAACATTCAGAAAAATGAGTTGGAGTTGTGGCACAAAAGACTCTGTCATCCTCATATAGTCAAAATCCAACATTTTTCAAATCTAGAAAAATTTTGTAATTTTGAAACATTTACTTATAAAGATTGTATTCTTGGCAAAATGAAACGATTACCATTTCATAATAGAACTTTTGTCTCTCCAAGACCACTTGAATTAGTTCACTCGGATGTTTGGGGTCCCGCACCAATAATTTCTAAAGGCGGATTTGCTTATTATGTTATCTTTGTCGATGATTATTTCAGACATACATGGATTTACTTTCTAAAACTTAAGTCTGAAGTATTTTCATACTTTCAAACATTTCATAATATGGTTAAAAACAAGTTTCAAAATGAAATTTCCATCTTTCGCACAGATTCAGGGGGAGAATTTGTCCACAGATTTTAAAAATTACCTTAACTTGCATGGCATCACACATCAAAGGTCTTGTCCATATACACCCCAACAAAATGGGTTGACAGAATGAAAACATCGCCATATTATGGAAACCATTAGGACTCTATTAATAGCAAATCAAGTCCCAAAATATTTCTGGGCAAAAGCTGCCTTGACTGCCACCTATCTGATTAATCGAATGCCTTCTTCTTCTTTGCAAAATATAACACCAATAAAAAAAACTTGTGAACCTTTCTCCATATTACTCTAGACTAAGAGTATTTGGATGCAAATGTTTCATATTTATGAACAAAAATGATAAACTTTCTCCCCGTGCGATTCCTTGTGCCTTTTTAGGATATTTTGAAAATAAAAAAAGGATATAGGTGTATTGACTTCAAAAATAATAAGTTATATGTATCAAGAAATGTTTCTTTTCTAGAAAAAGAGAACTTCTTTGATTTTGAAAAACCAAAGGAAGTCAGAGAGTACTCCTTTTTGTTAGATCTAACATCAAAATCTGATGAATATGATCATGACTATAACTTTGATGATGATCAAGGTATTATTGACCTTGATTACAATGTTGACAATGAAGAAGTTCATAGAGATACTAGTATACAATATTCAAGACGACGAGAGCCTAATCTTCCATATGCACTTGAAAGATATTCTGAAATTCCAATCAGAAGGTCATCCCGAGTCTCAAGGCCTCCAAAAAAATTTGTGTCATACGAATCTTTCTCTCCCACATATAGGGCAGTTATTGCATTAATTCACTCATATGAAGAATCATGTTCATACTATCAAGCAAAGAATGATGTCAAATAGGTAGAAGCCATGAAAACTGAGTTAGATGCACTTGAAAAGGCTTCTACATGGTCTATTCAAGACCTTCCACTTGGGAAGAAACCTATAGGATGTCGATGGGTTTACAAGGTTAAAACTAGGAGTAATGGTACTCTTGAAAGATATAAAGCCCGTCTTGTGGCCAAAGGTTATGCCCAAGAATATGCCATTGACTACGAAGAGACCTTTGCTCCTGTTGCTCTTATGACAACAGTCAGAACCTTAATTGCCTTAGCTTCCATCAAGAAATGATCCATATTTCAGATGGACGTAAAAAATGCATTTCTAAATGGAAACCTAGTTGGAGAAGTGTACATGGAAGCCCCTCCCGGTCTCAATATTCCTAAGGGTAAAATCCTTCGCTTGAAAAATACTCTTTATGGCCTTAAGCAAGCACCCAAAGCGTGGTATGACAGGTTTAGTCATGTTATGATTGATATTGGTTTTCACTTCTGCTTGACTGACACTGTTTTGTTTATTAAGAGTTCTGATGCAGGGATCATTGTGTTTCTTCTATACGTGGATGATATGATCATCACTGAAAGCGATAAACAGGGAGTTGAAAACATCAAAAACCTTCTTAAATTCCATTTTAAAATGACCGGTTTAGGTTTATTAAGATATTTCTTAGGTATTGAAGTTGCTTACTCTCCTAGGGGTTATCTACTATCTCAAACTAAATTTGCTTATTGTTTTCAGGTCTGGCATTACCGATGATAAGAAAGTAGATACTCCATAAGTTGTCAATGTAAAAATGAAAATTGATGATGGAGAACTCCTTGAAGACCCTACTCCTTACAGACAGCTAGTCGGAGCTCTTTCCTATCTATCCATTACCAGACCAGACATAGCAATGTTGTGCACACAGTAAGTCAATTTCAACATGCTCCCATATCTGTTCATATGGGAGCAGTTTTGCGTATCACCAGATACCTCAAGACCTCTCTTTCGAGAGGGCCCTTTTTGTCTTTTACTTCCTCACTTGATTTAATTGCATACACTGATACTGATTGGGGAGGTGATCCCAACAACCGACACTCAACCACTGGTTTTTGTGTCTTTTTAGGTGAATCTTTGATATCGTGGAGATGCAAAAAGCAGCAGATGGTCTCTCTCTCGTCTATAGAAGCCGAATATCGTGCCATGACAACCACGATCATGAAAGTAGTTTGGCTCAGACGCCTGCTTGCTGATATGGGAGCAGAAGCAACACAAGCTTCACGTATGTGTTGCGACAACAAAAGTGCGATCTACATGAAAAGCAACATAACATTTCATGAACGGACCAAGCACATTGAAATGGATTGTCACTACGTTAGAGAGAAATATCTACATGGGACAATTGATCTGCCATATGTTACCTCAGAATATCAGTTAGCAAACTTCTTTACAAAGCCTCTCGTTGCTCCTAGATTTCACTTTCTCTTAGACAAACTTTCGCTCATTGTACCATAAGTTTGAGGGGGACTGTTAAAATGTAAAATATATATAATAATAATATTCATATTATTATTATATATATTTATGTAATTTTATTTTTATTTTTCTGTATTTTTTGATATTTTCTTTTTAACTTTTTTTGAGAGTCTAGTTCTAATAGAACTAGACTTACATTATTAGTTAAGTTCCACTTGGAACTTAACTAATAATGTAACCGTTAGACTAGTCCAACGGCTACAAGGAGAGCTCCTTAAGAGCTCTCCTCTCCTACTTGTATATAAAGGGGTGCATCCCCTCTTGTATTTTATTCCAATGCTTCTTGAGCATTTGGTGTTTCATATCAATAAAGAATATTTTTTATTTCTTCTTTTGTTTCCCATTATACCCTTTTTAAGGGTTATGCTTTAGTGTCTTTTTAGACACCTTCTCGTGCGGATCTAAGTTCGTGTTTGGAAGATCCTCATTTCATATATATATATATATATATACCCTCCCCGCACCCCTGCACCCAAGTTTTCTTAAAGTGCCGCATCCACACCCGCATCTATGTGACAGATTCCAAACATACCTTCAAAATCAAATAACATAGTGTGAAATTCTTCGAAAGAGGGACAAGGAACATGTCCAGTGACCATAACAGTGAACATCATGTATTCTTCCTCTAGGCCTCTCAGGGTCTGCATATTGATGTCATTATCATTAATTGGACTTCCTATAGCAGCCAATTGATCTGTGATGGTCTTAATGCGGGTGAGATATTGCATGATGGATGAAGATCCTGTAACAACCTTCCCGAACTCATTCTTCAACTGGTAAATTTTTGGACTAGAAATCTGTGCAAACCAATTATGCAAGATGGCCCAAAGTTCGCCTGCTGAAACTCCAGTAGGCAGCAGGGACCTGCAACAAAGCTCACGAGAGAGAGTGGCTGTGATATATGCAACCACGGCTTGGTCATCTTTCTGGATTGCGCTCTTTTGTCTCTTGGCTGCTGCCTCCTTTGGATATAGAGGCAATAATAAACTCATCAGGCATGGGAGTGGACCCATCTGGACTAGATGACCCATGTGATCATGGCTAGAAAGAAAAGGGATAATTTGTTTCTTCAAGTTATAAAATTTGAAGCATCTAAACTTGTCAGAAACAAGCTGATCGAGAAAAGAAGATTGAAGAGTGGATGCCATGACAAAGAAAATAAACAAACGAAATAGAAAGGAGAAATAGAAAAAGATATTAAATAAGAGAGATAAAAAAGGATGCAGAGCAGATTTGAAAAGAGATGCAGAGCAGATCCGCTACCAGAGGTCTGACACAAGCAAGGTACTGCTGATGTCAGCAAGGAACCTTCTTTTTTTGGAGATTGGATAAAAGAAGAGGAAGAAGAAAACTAGGGTATCGACTGCGATATCAGATCTGGAATATAAGTAGATCAAGAAACAAAAAAAAAAGAATATGTCTATAGGCTTAAGAAAAGACAGAAGAATAAAGAATGTTAAGAAAAAGGAGGAGAACAGCAAGGGGTATTCTCCCTCCAATGCTCTTGAATCCTCTCCCATATATATATATATGTGTGTGTGTGTGTGTGTGTGGCTGCATCTGAAACGACCTGGTCAAAAGGACCAAAATGCCCCTGCTCTGACTAGGAATGATGAAAATACCCTTGGGTTCAGATGGTGTAGAATAGAACCAGGATAGCTCCAGACCACATTAGCCATCTTTCTCACAGTTCTAGCCTTTTGTGGGGAAAAATAAATGTTGACTGTAAGAGTTCTTGAATGAATTCCAATGACTAGTAAGTATTAAATGCCATTTTGTTTTCATAGACTTTATGAAAAAGGTTGTGCTTGCTACAGTTATTCATGTGATGGTCGTTCACTATTCTTACTGTTATCATATTCAAGATGGTTTCCATATCAGATGGATAAATTAGTGCTTCTCTTAATATCTGTGAAGAAGTTGAATTGAAAATTTCTTTGCTATAATCATGTCTTTTAACAGGTTTGCAAACTATGTCACATGGGTGCGGGTGCGGGCGCGGGCGCGGGTGCGTGTGCGGGGATTCGGCACTTCCAAAAAACCCGGGTGCGGGGGTGCGGCAGGGGCAAAAATGTAATAAGTAATATATATATATATATATATATATATATATATATATATATATATATATATATATATATATATATATATATATATATATATATATATATATATATATATAAAGGGGGTTGGGGAATAGGCGGGTTTTTTTTTTTAAACTTTGCAGCTGTCAGGCAGCTGCTGTCAGCAGCTGACAGGCAGCTGCTGTCAGCAGCTGACAGGCAGCTGCTGACAGCAGCTGACAGACAGCTGTCAGCAGCTGTGCTGACAGCTGCTGTCAGCAGCTGTGCGTGAAAACTGAAAAACTTACTTTATGCTAGTCTGTCAGCAGCTGACAGACTAACATAAAGTTTTTTAAAAAAAAATTCGAAGCCCATTTGGGCAATTTTTTTTTTTTAAAAATAGACATTAATGATCCTGGGTGCGGTCAACGCACCCAGGATCGAGTTGACCGCACCCGGTGCGGCACCCGCACCCGCGTCGAGTCGCGTCGACGCGGGTGCGGCACCCTCCTAGCCGAATCCCTGTGACATAGTTTGCAAATCATCTTTGTTGGACTGGGGTTACTTTGGTCTCTTTTAAGGATTATGTGGTCCAGTTCTTCCAATAGCAATACATCAAATAAGGATGATATATAAACTACTAAATTTTACAAATTTGTAGCTTGTTATTATGCGAATAGCAAATCCATGATATAAGTTGTAATATAGCCTTATACCTAGAGTATGAAGTGCTGTGGAGATCTTCTCATGTCTAGTCTTTAGTATGCTAGCAAAAGTGGTCCTACATCAAAGGATGAGAAAAGTTGAGAATGCTTTGGTCTATATAAAGAGAGCCTACTGTATCCTTTGTGCATATGTTCTAGCATGATGACAGGCTTGTCTTTTCGGCGGTTCAGAAAAGGGTAACTGGTTAAAAGACCAGATTGCCCTTGAAAAGTGATGCCTTGGTAGGTGGTTCAAAAAAGGGAGTCTGGTTCAAAATGGACGAAATCGTTCATGGATATGTTAATCATGTCAGATGCAGTCAAACCTATGTCACACGGACTCGGCTAAGGAGGCGCCGCACCCGAGTCGACACCCCGACACGGGTGCGGCTTCGGACACAGCCCGGACTCGGTCAATGCCGAGTCGGACTTGGTCAACGAGTCGAGGCTTAGTCCTCCTTGTTTTGGACTCGGTCAACGTTGACCGAGTCTATTTTTGTCCATTTTTATGACAAAAAATGTATAAAAACTAAAAAAAATATATCTTTTTATATACTTCTGTCTTTAGAGAGAAAGACTGTGCAGAGCACAGTCTTTACCCAGATTGTGCTGCACAGTCTTTACCCAGACTGTGCTGAGCACGGGCGCAGATCAGGTCAGGTTTTTGCTCATGCTGACATTGTGGCCGTCTCTTTGCATTTTGGATGAATGCCACGTGGTTTTGTTGACTTTTGAGCTTTTTAAAATGCAAATCAGATGGCCATGATGTCAGCATGAGCAAAAACGCTCATGTTCAACATGAACTGATCCGCTTCCGCTGAGCACAGTCTTTACCAGACTGTGCAGAGCACAATTTTTACCAGACTGTGTAGATATTTTTTTTTAACTGTGCTGAGCACAGTCTTTACCAGACTGTGTAAATATATATATATATATCCGTGTCCCCGTGTCCAAAAATTTTGAAATTCACCCGCACCCGCACCCGCACCCATGTGACATAGAGTCAAACACATGTCCAGAGTGTGTCATGTTGCTAACCGAGTCACACCTTGTGTCCGCATGTGTCATTGAAGACACGAGCCTAACGTGGCTTGTCCCTGTGACATAGTTCTACACCATGTCAATGGCTGGTGAGTATTATTACTGATCAGTCTTCTATGTCAGTTTGAAGCTTCAGATGGTGAACATCTTTCTGGTACTGCATCATAGTAGATAGTGAGTGCTCTATTATTGATTAATCTTTTTTTTTGAAAGGCAAGCTGGGGTTAGGCAGACCCCTACCAGTTATACAATACAACCATACCATTGGGTTTTTGAACCTGCAATGTCCCAACACAAGGTGACATGCACTAGCTGCTCCTATCAGACAAGCAGAGCCCCGGTTGGTTATTATAGATTAATCTTGTTATGACTCATGTTGAGCTCCTTTTCAAATGGCAGCATTAACTATTCTGCACATTTGGTCTACATTGGCTGGAACCTTGCTTTTACTCTCCTTAATATTGGACTTGTGAACCTTTACTGATTGTAGGTTACGGATGGGATCTTAGCAATCAGCATTTGACCACAAGCCTGTGTTTATTCTTCAAACTTGTCTCATTATGATTTAAAAATCATTAAAATGGTCTAAGTATCTGTTAACTAGGTGAAATATCAGTATGATGCTTGCCATCACTGAGATTGTATGCCTTGCATGTTTATTTTAGAATATAGGACTTCTTTTGTTTCTACATGGATTTCTTCTTATATGTTCACTATAGATGATGGTAACTGCACTTTTCATGAGTGAATAAAGCATGTTGAGCTTGATTATCCTTTGGTGCAGTTTTTTAGATGTTCCTTCTGACCTTGAATTGCCTGAATGATTGAAGGGGTCTGTTTCTTCTGAACTGTAGTTGCCTGTAGTTACCTACTCAGTTTCTAGTTGACAAAATCCCATTGGTTACTGGACTTGGTTTGGTTTCAGGGAAGGTAAAGAAGCACTATATTGTAGTGGTTTGTGTTTGTTTTGAGAAAAAGTCTAGGGAATGTTGGCCCATCAAATGGTAGCCATGCTAGTCTTGAGAGAGAGAGAGAGAGAGAGAGAGAGAGAGAGAGAGAGAGAGAGAGAGAGAGAGAGAGAGAGAGAGAGAGAGAGAGATTTCTTGTCCATAGGAAACCAACAACTGTAGAGGAAATCCTGACAATTGAGATCAAGCCTGGTTGGAAGAAAGGTACAAAGATTACCTTCCCAGAGAAAGGCAACGAGCAGAGAAATATGATCCCGTCTGATCTGGTCTTCATTATTGATGAGAAGCCCCATGCCACATTCAAGAGAGACAGCAACGATTTGATAATGACACAAAAAGTCTCACTTGTAGAAGCTCTCACTGGATATGCACTCCAACTAACAACGTTGGATGGTCGCAGTCTCACCATCCCTATCAATTCTGTAATTAGTCCTGGGTATGAAGAAGTTGTTAGAGGTGAAGGTATGCCAATCCCAAAAGAACCCACCAAGAAAGGCAACTTAAGAATCAAGTTCAATATCAAATTCCCTCCCAGGCTTACTGCAGAGCAGACGGCGGGTATCAAGCGATTGTTGTTGTCACCTTGAGCCATGTAACGTTCCTCGTATTTCTCTTTTGTGCCTTTTGTCCTTTCTTATTTTTGTTTGTTTGGCTCACTGTGAGCTGTTTCTTTTATTTGTGTTCCTTTTGTCTAGCTTGAATTTGTAAAATAGAACTAGATGTGTTGAAAATATTTTCATGCAGTTATATTATGTTATTTATAGTTTACTTTCTCCTCCTTTGAAAGTTGCAAGTCTTCAATTAAATGGACGTGCAAAAATGTTGTCTGGTTAGTTCCTCAAGTCGACAGGCATTGCAAAATTTGGCTACAATCAGTTTGTTTGAAGGAAAATATAAGGGATGTTTTACATTATAAGGTTGTAATTTGACTTATGTGAAATAAGCCTGACTTCAGTTTATTGATAAGTTGGATATCTTAATTTGGGAGGAAAAAAAACTTTAACTAGGTTTTCCACCTAATTTTTCATGGTGGATTTTCTACCATATTTGGAGGTCGGTAAGGAAAGCAACTTCTGTTCTCTATTTTTAAAGAAAAGATTGTTTATGCTATTGTTCGGCTGTTAAATTTTGCTTTTATTGGTAGAATAAAATTTTGGTAATTGAATTATTGTAGCACTTTTTGAATTACTTTTGTTTATTTGGGAATTCTGAAAGGAGCAATTGCGATATGATCCCTCTCTCTCTCTCTCTCTCTCTCTCTCCACCTTAACACTACACTCACCTTTATCCCTAGTGCTTACCCCTCATAGCTAGCTTCACTCACCTCGCTATCAAACCTAGCCATCCCTACTTATCCCTTAGCCCTCACCCTACTCGCTATAGCCTCACACCCTCACCACACTCGCTTTAGCCTCACACTCTCACCACCACCTACCCTAGCTTGGCCTAGTTGGTTGTACCTCCTCTTCCTCTCACCGTCACCCTCTCGTTGTTTTGGAAACATCGGAAGCATAATCCCTAAGAGAGTTCTCAGGCTGCATGGCCTCATTATTGAGGTGTAGTTCACGTTAGTGGCATCAAATCATCAGATCGAGATGTGAATGTCTCTTTCTTTCCATGAGTAAGATAATGTTTGCTAAAAATAAACAGAAAATGACCGTACTGTATGTCAAATATGATACGTTTCTCAAAATGCCTCTAAATTTTTGCTATTCTCCTCATGTTCAAAATTGCAAATATCTGGTTTCAAAAAGACCTTTTTTACCTTTTGAACATGCGATTTTTTAAAAAATATGCGAATCTTCTCTCAAATATATGATTGGTTTTTGCACAATAGTTCTTATTCTCATATTTGTATCTCTCTAATTTGATACAAAAAACTTTTGTTTTTACAGTCGTTGAAAAGCTGAGATATAAGCTTATAACTTTCTTCTTTTGATTAAGAATCGAAAATCTCTCTAGGATTACCATTTCTGCATTCCAAAACTAAAATAAAAGTATGCCTTATAGACTGGAACAAACGCGGCTGTGCTTTTTGTGTCTGTTTTATGTTATTTTTCAATCACATGCGTTGAAAATAGAGAAAAAAAAGGACAGAGATAGATTAGGACGTTAGCTTTTCAACACCACTAAGATCTGATGAGTGGTTGAAGAGAAACATCCTCTGGAAGATAGATTGTTCGGTTGTTTCAGTCTGCAAGTCTGCAGAGCATGCTTATATTCCAGTTTTGAAGCTAAAAAATGGGAACCCTGTTGTGGGGCAGATTACGAGATTTAAGTGTCATAGAAGTGTTGTCCTATTACGGGATTCAAACTATAACACAAGGGACAAGTGCACGACCCTTCTAGGAATGTCGATAGAGGATTGGGGTTAATGTATTTCTGGTAGAAGTAATTTTATATCGATGAAAGTTTCTTCTTTTCGTAATAAATGGGAAGGCCGGTCCGCTACATGTGCATTTGAAAGAACTGACAAAGAGTTGCGTGACTTTCTTGTTTATTTTTTTGGACTTACTTTATTTTTGGATTTGTCTGGTTCGAGGTTAAGTTACCTATGGTTGCAGTTCTTAGAAGACTTAGATGAAGTCAACAACTATGTATAGAGTGCTGCTATGCTCGCATATTTGTACAATCAACTTTACCGTGCGAGTAAGGGTATAAAAATCGTCAGAGGGTTTTGGCCATTTGTCTAGGTAATTATTTATTACATATTTGGTAGTTGTAGACTAAGATCGTTAAAGGTTATAGTCTTACTAATACATTGATTTTATAGGCCTGGGCGTGAGAGCATATTGTTGCCTTGCGTCCTCAGTGTCGCCTTGCGATTTATGGTTTTCCCAAGATCGACCAGTGGACTAGAATAAATGTCAAGGAGGATAATGCTAAGTTTATTTTAGATGGTCTGTAATTAAATGAGGTAAGTGGTTTAAAATCATTTCAGCATTTATCATTCATTAGTATAAATTATTGAAATGTTTAGCATTTTTAAGTAATCAACATTGATTTTTTTTTTTGTTAGTACAAATCATTATCGCATTAGCATTCAGTAGTATAAATAGTTCTAATGTTTAACATTCTTAAGTAATGAAGTTGCAGGATTTTGTATTCCTTAGTACAAATCATTATCGCTTTAGCATTTAACTTTCATTAGTGTAAATCGTTGTAATCTTTAGCGTTCTTAAGTAATGATCGTTGCATGATTTTGTCTTTTTTAGTACAAAGCGTTAGCGTTTTAGCATTTAACATTCGTTATTATAAATCATTGTAATATGTAGCATCCATTAGTGTAAATCATTTTAATATAAATCACTCATTAGTAACAATTATTGTAATATATTTAGCACTTGTTATTATAAATCATTTTAATATTTAACATTCATTAGCATGAATAATTATGTCTATACCTAAACCATAATCTCCAATGTACATGTTGTGTAGAGACCGTATGAAGATGGGAAGGACGAGGACCAAGAGGTTGTTGCTGAGGCTGCGATATTTGGTTGTTTAGTAAATCTGAAGCCGAGTTGCAGCTTGGTAGTCAAGTTCTCCTATAAGCTGGCTTGGGACAATCTACCCCAAAACAACATGTGAAAGTGAGAAGGATGATGAATAGTGGTGGGGCCAGGAACGTGAATTGGCACGAACGCTTCAGAGAACAATTGGATAGCTAGTACAAAGGAGGTGTTCGTGCCATAACATATAATTATAAAGAACGACAATATGACCCCAATTATTTAAAAAAATATTAGGAACCCATGCATCGAAATTTGGAGATTGAGAATAAGCAACGTGGAAATATTGAGAACCCATGCGTCCCTCCTATTCCCCATCATGTCGTCTTCAAGCATAGAAAAAACGTCAATCATTTTCCTCTGGCTACAACAATGATTCCCTCAGTTGCAGTACACGATGGGGAGCAAACACAGCTCACAAAAAAGAAGGTAGTCTCTGCCACAAGGTTAGAGATGTTGGAGAAGGAGAATAAGGAGTTACGAAAGCAGGTGAGAAATTTGGAGAGACAAATGCAGTTATAATATGGTACACTTGTAGAGATGATTACCAGTGGTTTTAATAAAATCAAGAGAATCAAGAGGCCACCGATGAAAGAGAGTTCACCAAGGAAAAGAAAGAGACGATTTGTATGTCATAGTCCATCTGAGTCGTCAAGTGCCACTGAATAAACATTATGTGATTTTTTTATCCCGATAATTATTTGTTGTAATTTTATAATTCTTTATTGTAATTCTATAATTTTTTTATAACGTGACATTCTATAAATGTATAATTTTTTTTAATAAGTGTAACACATAAGTGCTACCGAACAAATCGTTGTAATGTTCGGCCTTCATAAAAAAAAATTAAAGAAGCGTTTAGTGTTGTGTACTGCAAAAATTATGATTAAATATCGATATTACATATCGATAGCGTTCACAAATACAAACAAAGATATATTGTTGTTATCGTAACTTTATAAATACAAATCGACGTTCCAATAATTATTTTTTGTAATTCTGTAATTCTTTGTTGTAATTCTATAATTCTTTTGTGTAACTTGACATTCTATAAGTATATAAATCCTTTGTTGTCCTATCATGATTTGCTTTTACGAGCGTTGTCTATATGAACGATATATCGTATCACAATTTACACAATGACTGATTTATAAAAGGCGGAAAGGAAAAACAATAAACAAATCGACACGATGTTTAGACTTAGTAAACTATAAATTGAGGTAACTTCATAAATATAAATCGACGTAACTTCATAAATACAAATCAACATCGTTCACAAAGACAAACAAAGACATATCGTTATCACGATAACTTCATAACTACAAATCGACGTGATTTATAACCACATTCATTTACAAAAAATATGAGTATTTAGTTACAATACATCATGACCAATGGTTTGTCATAGATACAATATTTGACCATCATCATCAAAGAAAACAAATATTATCATTAGCATCACCCCCACGTCCAAATAGTGATGTGCTTCGAGTGCAATCCAGGTGCGTATGAAATCCAGCTTGCTAGTGCAGAAAGCTTCAAGGCAGAACTGAACAAGCTGCACAAGGTATGGATCCCAATAGGAAGATAAGATGCAGCTCGCACAATTAGCATATTTATCATGAAGTATATTGAATATTAGACAGATATTTTTCCAACTGTGAAGGATGGTTTGCGAACGATGGAGGGTACGACAATAGGAATAGATCAAATAGATGGTCATCAGCATCACTCCCTATCTATCATGCAGAATATCAAGAAGCAAAAGTTGCGCTGCCGCAGAAAAGATGAAGAGTTGTTAAATAGATTAGGGTTTTAGACATGGACCACGATTCGGGTTGGGTCAGGTCGGGTAGGGTAGGGTTTTACACATATTTATATTGGGGTTTTACATAGGGTTTTATGCACATGTACACAAATCAACACGATGTTTAGACTTAGTAAAGTACAAATCGAGGTAACTTCATAAATACAAATCGATTTACAACTTGAGACCGATTTAAGTAACAATTGCAAATCGATTTCACAGTTTCGTTCATAATATTTTAGTAACACTTGCAAACTGATATGAGTAAATCGTAATATTAAATATCAATATCGTTCACAAATACAAACAAAGACATATCATTATCGCAGTAACAATTGCAAATCTATATATGAGTAAATCGCTATATTACATATCGATATCGTTCAGAAAGACAAACAAAGACAAATCGTTTAGGGTTTAGGGTTTCGGGTTCAGGGTATAGGGTTTATAGTTTAGGCTTTAAGGTTTAGGGTTTGTGGTTTGTGGTTTGTGGTTTTTGGTTTGTGGTTTGTGGTTTAGGGTTTTAGAGGTTTAGGAGTTTAGGGTTTAGGTTTTAGGGTTTAGGATTTAGGGTTTTAGAGGTTTAGGCTTTAGGCTTTAGGGTTTAGGGTTTTAGGGGTTTAGGATTTAGGGTTTAGGGTTCAGGCTTTAGGCTTTAGGGTTTTAGATTTTAGGGTTTAGGTTTTTAGGGGTTTAGGGTTTATAGTTTAGGCGTTAGGGTTTAAGGTCCAGGGTTTGGGGTTTGGGGTTTAGGGTTTAAGTTTTGGATCTATTTAAATTTCAAATGGATCCTACTTAATATATATATATATATATATATATATATATATATATATATATATATAATAGTTTAGATTGTGTTTGGATTTGATGAAAGCTAAATGGGTCTCACAACCAACCCAATCCAATCACTCCCCCACCTAACCCATCAATTCAATCAAATGCATCCCATCCCACCAAATCCGTTTGAATATTCTATTGCGATTTACCTATTTGAGCTTTGTCTATGTGAACGATATATCGTATCACGATTACACAATGACTGATTCATAATAGGCAAAAAAGAAAAATAATAAACAAATTGACACGATGTTTAGACTTAGTAAACTATAAATCGACACCAGTTATATTTTTTTTTTTGTAAATGGCAAATGAAACAACGTTTTTAAATTAATGCGCAATGTAATTTATTTGGGCGCAGTTTTTGAAAATGAGCGGTATGTGAAATGACGTTTCCTTTATAAATGAATGACACATCGCACAAGTTTAAGAGAGTGTCGCTTCACTTTGCTTCGTTAGTAAGGAACATACAAACCGATGTTTTCATTATAAACGACGTGTTCGTGGGTCGAACATATAACCTGCTTCGTCACAAAGTGGGTATTGATTCAACTATAATATATGTATAACGATTTGTATACGTGAAAACTAGTTGAGACAATGATTTTTTCTAATGGTATAAGTACTGAATAATGACGATTTACCTACGATATCAAAATTGTAGCTCTGTAAGCTAGATGAGACAACGATTTATACATGTGAAGGATACATATTACAACGATTTATACATGTGAAGGATACATTATTAAACAGAATTCACACGCGATTCCTGTGTTTCATAACTCACTTTCGAATTGAACTAAGCCTGTCATGAAATAGAACAATATAAGATACTACATTTTACAATCACAAGAAATGCAAACATCCTCCAAACATTGATTACATACCAAAAGACTTGTAAAACTGATGCTATCGTTCCACTCAAACTGGTCGGAAGGATTGATGATTCCAACATTGTAGTGCACGTCTGTAAGGTATTGCTACATGTTGAAAATTACACAAGTTAGATATTGATAAACTACACGTAATGCAATTTACATGAAAAACAATATAATGTATTATATACCTGTTCATGCGAAGGGCTTGGTTGTTTCTTAGACCTTTTTTGCCAACCAATTCCAGTGCACCCTTTGTCCTCCGACGACTGCGATCAGAGGCAAGTTTTCTTTTGATAACCTTCGTTAGGTGAATTTTTCATCATAATCTACAACGTTGACTCCTGACTTGGTAAAGATGATGTTTACTCTTCGATACAACTTCTCATGAGTGTCAAGGAAAGCATGATTTTCACCTCCGCTGTTCACTCCCATTTTCTTGGATTGGTCTTTATAAGCTGCAACGAACTAATGGTGAATTAACTGCATATTTTTAAGTAACTTCCTTGATACTTTTCTCATGCATACATAGGCTTCTTCACTTTTCGATGCCAAATCTGCAACATGCATAAGTGACCTATATAGTTATGGGTAACGGGAGGCTATGTGACACTTCTCATCAACACCAGATTGACTGACATAATCTGTATCCAGCAGTTCAATCTTTGCTTGTCTCATCCATCTTCACATTAAATATGACTCAAGTATTTCTTGTATCTTCTCTTGATTAAGTGCCTTTAATGCATGATGACATAAAATACCTTTGAATTCATACATTTTGCACATACATTCAATTGTTCTGTTGTTAACATTGTATGTAACATGTGCTTCTTGCCTTTTCGGATGCTCTTCGCCCTCTCATATAATATGGTATTTATGCATATTCTCCTTCTATGTTGCAATTCATGACCTGTATAACCTCCTTCTTAATCCATTCAAATACAATTAGTGCATACAGATCTGCAGGTCGCATCAATATTTTCATGCCTAAAGTTATAGGGCGTGTATTGAAGTATTTCACATCATGTTCAAGTTCATTCTGTTTAAGACCATTTACAAATAATTCATATTGTTTCATGAAGTGAAACATTATTAAACATGGATACAAGGTTTTCTTTAGTGTGTCATGCATAGATTCAACTCTTTGTGTGCTTATCATACCTGCACAAAAGTATTATCTTCCATATGCTAATGCCCACTTCTCTTTGTCTGCATAAAATTTTTGTAACCGCACATAGTCTTCAAGGTCGTACATCTGAATCATTTCCTCTCAATCAGACATAAATGTGACATCGTCTACGCTCTCAAGTACACACATTGTAAACTTTTTGTCAAACCCTGTCTTCTAATTAAATATGTGTTATATGTTCTTTGCTGCATTTTGAAAGATATGCCACAAACATAGGCGATGTGCATCTATCCATACATGAGACACTACAGTCGCAATTATGTGATCACCATCTGTAAGTATAACTTCAAGTTACTTTCTATTCATTGCCTGTGTAAATACTCTGAACAACTGCTCAAAGCTTTCCTTGGTCTGATCATACAAAAAAGCGTCGCCTAATATACAACTCTGTGAGTGATGATTCACTCTGATAAACTGCGCAAATGACTACTGTTCAGTATTAATCTTCACTGTCGTATAAAAAACAAGCACATCATTGAAGTATTCATAATCTACTATTGACTTTGAATCCGCCCAAAACATATTCACAGCATATCCATCTTCATCCAGTTGCATTGCACTAACGAAACTAGGGTTATTGTTTGATTTCTTTTGTAAGTAATCAACCAAAGAACATATTTCTCTATTCTTCATGTTATCTGTCATCTTCCTTCTCAAATAGTTTCTTAGATCCATAGGTGTGAATGACACATTCTCGCGACCATCATTTATGTGCGTGAACAAATTATATGTCTTCCTTGGTGCAATGCCAGCACTATCAGCTATTTTAACAATTACAACATGCACTTCAATTACTTTACGATGTGACCTTAACATAAGAGTTATAAATGAAGTTGTTAATTCATGGTTATGATCATTGATTAAAGTACGAACTACATATTTCCCGTTCGGAAGTCTTCTTAACACCATTCTCGCTAGACATCCACATCTTAAATCCGGCTTGCTCCTTGTTGAATTTTTACTTGACTTCTTCTAACCTTCCTTAGAACAAACATGTCTTTCTCACCACGATACTCTGTGCATTTTTTGACCAAGAATACCTTCTAACACTGAAGCCAAGTTTTAAGGCATAATCATTATAAAATTTAAATGCATCTTCCTCATTATTAAATTGCATTCCTTCCATGAGAACAAAGTCAAGTGTACTATCATGTACATTTTCAGTGCCTGCACTTTTATTAAGTGTACTGTCATGATCGTCTACCTCATTATCGAATTGCATTTCTTCTGTTGGAATATTCAAGTTAAGAGTGAATCCAATGCCTGCACCTTTCTTATCATGTGCATCATTAATGCACATATTCACTTCTTCAGGTGCATCATTAGTACAAATGTTCACTTCTCCATAACTTTTCAATGATTGAGATACATCATCTTCACTGCAACCAGGTGATAAGCTCACCATTGTCATAAAGAAGATATCAATTTGTGTTAACTAGCACATACGTTTACTATGATTTATTCAAGATGCATATAACAACGTATACCGATAAGGTTAAGCAAGTCAAAGAAATGATTGAATGAATCACAGTATAAAAGCAACAACAATTTGTTATTTGCTTATACTATGCATCGAGTTGTTATTTACCATGCCAATAAAAGAAATGATTTATCATATATGTGTGTTGACGATAGCGATTCATGTGACAACGATTTAATTATATCTACGACGCTGTGAAGCGATTTCAATAGAAATCATTATATGAGCAGTGATTTGAATATGCAAATCGCTACCGCAAGCGCGCAACAATGTATTTCCGCATGCACATGTTTTAAAATCATACTGTAAATATCTTAAAAATCGATATTAGAAAATACATAATATCTTACAAATCGATATACATATCGCATAATATATTACAAATCGATACGATAATTCAACATAATAGCTTACAAATCGACACTACAAAACACATAATATCTTACAAATTGTTATACATATCGCATAATATATTACAAATCGATACAAAAATTCAGCATAATAGCTTACAAATCGATATTAACAAACAAAACAATATCTCACAAATCGGTAGTATGTTACTACAACGGCGATTTGCGTTACATTGCATATACTGAGTGAATGGACGATACCGGATGGGGTAGAGGCCCTTCCTCGCATATGTAAACAAGCATTCTTGCCAACATGTCCCAGCGTCTTACAAATATCTTTAATTTTTCAACCATTGAAAAGACAACATCTACCTGCAATAACAAAATAACGCCTTAATGACACTCACGATGACATACGTTCTTCAACAATAGCATGATGACATGGAAAGGTACTCACGACGCCTTAATGACACTTGTTGAAATGTTTGTGCGTCATTGCTTTTTTTCATACTGTCTAACAAAAACAAAGAAGAGAAGACTGTAAAAAGAGATAACCGACAAATGCTCCTATGATGCCCACCAATGATCGAACCAGTCGATCGATTTATAATTATCTCCACGAGGTAGGAACAAACTCGAAAATGTTTTATAACACAAGGCAAGAACGAGAAGGCGACAATGTGTTGTAACACAAGTTAAAAACCAAGGCGAGAACCTGAACTCGAGACGATGGCAAAAGATGCTCCGACGACAACAAACGACGGTAAATGATGCATCGTCAAAAAGAGCTCCTGTTACAGCAGATTGTGCGTGGACAAAAGGTAATTCATTGATAGCATAGAAGTTTAATGCTTAAGGTGAAAACAAAACGTTTAAACTTTTTGAATAGTTAAGATCATCCTCCCTTTTCTGAATGAAAGATATTTTTGTCTTTTTCTCAATTCATTGTTTCACGACAAGAATGGCGAAAAAGAGTACTTAAGTCTTTGCAACCACACCGAACTCCAACGCTAAGTGATGTCAACACACACGAAAATACGAGCCCCACGTGCTTATGTACATGACGCTCATTCGAACCCCCGAACACGTAGCAAAACCTGCATCTTCGGGAGAGAACACGCTAACACCCTCCCCACAATGAGCTTCTTCATTGTTTTGATGGCTGTCGGCCATTTATGTTTAACTCAAGGATCTCGCTCGCATCTCCGAAATAGAAAAGACAGAATAAATTTTTTTTAACATAAAAGATTGAATTATCAATATGTATATGTACATTTACAAATTTGCTAATTAATGAAAATACCGACTACATCCCTTGGTGATCAGCAACATACGGAATGAAACAAGCGCCCTAGAACAAGACAGAGCTATATGATATTTGACGAACAGCTACAAATGTTGAATAAAAAAAAGTAAAAAAGAAAAAGAAACACCGTGAACATCATGATGACCATGGGCGAATTTCCCTCCGAGACAATGCCCCCCACTTCCTTAAAAGGGCTGCTCCAGAGTTACCTATGTTCCCTCGGTAACAAATATTTTGCAATTGTAAAATTTAACGAATTGATTAAAAAGAAAAAATGTGGGAGACGGAAGGCCGTTTAAGCCACCATCTGCTCCTGCTCCATATACAACTGATCAACCCAAGGCACAAAGGGGGCAGCAGAAGCCGAGACACCCGAGCCATGAAAACCGTGCTGCAGCCCACTCTGGTTCAATCCCTCGAGCCCATAGCTTGTAGGTCCGTCCTTCACCAACGACTGCACCCAAGATACATCTGGCTCCTCTGCCATGGGTTCGTTAGCAGTAGCCCCCCCGCTGCTACGGATGGCAAACGACGCAGACTTCCTCAGCTTGTTGAGCTCCTCCCCCTGAACCCCCCAATCCAGTTTCCCATTGGGAGAGCTCCAATCAGACAGCTTCGATGATGTGGAAGGCGCCCTTACAGCAGCAAACCCCGCTGCTCCTCGATCACAGAAACTCTGGCTGCGCTTTGCAAACGCAGCAGCCCTCGACGAGTTCATGACCGCCGTGGCCAATGCAGGGGACATCGACGAAGAAGACCCGCTGCAAAGATCCACTCCTAGATGGGGCGAAGAAGTCCTCACAGGAGAAGAAGGGACACCGTAATTGAGATTAGGACGCATCGTCGACTGGATTTGGGCCATGGCAGCTGCTGCCGCTGCTGCTTTCAGAGACAGAGAAGAATCCACAGCGGCCATTTGGGACAGCACATCAGAGGTAAACATGTCTTCAAGGTTAGCAGATCCGGATGTGTTCCTGAACTTCCCACTGCGGCTGCCCACAGATGAAGCAAGCACACTAGCAGCAGCAAGAGAGCCAATCCTGGATTGTTGAAGCTGGGAGGAGGCCACAGCTGCGGCGGCGAGATCGTCAAGAAGTTGCTTCTGACCCTCCAATTCAGCAAGATCATCCATCGTCAAGTCACGAGCACTAAGCGCCGCCCTAAGCCTGCTTGCCTGCAGGCCACTAGAACCACCTAATTGCCAAGCAGAGCCAACGCTGGCGGAGGGTGACATTGGCGGAGTACCCAAGAGAACAGAAGGCGAATTAAGTGTCAATGGGCTCAATACGGGCGAGTCGAGTGCCATCGACCTCGGAGAAGGCAGGGCAGAGCCGGTGGAAGGATACAGGGATCGGAGCTCTTCTGGCTTATGAGCAAAGAAGCAGACGCGCCTGGTGCAGTTGGTCTCATCTTTGCACAACCTGGTTCGATACTGTGCAGGGTGGAGCCAGCACTCGAACACACCATGAGCGTATTCACAAGCATCACCCCTGCGACAAGCACCCTTCCTGAAGTCAGGGCACGGGACGCAGCTGTAGTGGTACCTCCTGGGGTCCCTCCGCCTCGCGTTCTCGCCCGGGTGCGCAAAGGGACACTCGGTCCAGTCGTGCGAGTAGGCCCTGGAGCAGGGTTTCACCTTGAAGGTATACATCCTGAACTCATCCGTGGTGTACATGCCATTCTTGATATCAGGCATGGAGAGATCGACGGGGTACTCCTTCTTCTCTGCCCCCGATTTGAGCGTCCGAGCCACCGGAGACGACTTCCCGTCACCGTTAACATTCAACAAGGAACTCAGATCATCTATCGAGTCCGACAGCACCGGGGAAGAGACTGCAATCAGGTCCCCTGGCCGGTTTCCATTGACATCAACAGAATTAACATCGGCCGAGGCCTCGAGCAGAAGCTTGACGATCTGCACAGATGCAGGCGAGCCACTGGCGGCAGCACAGTGCAGGGCGGTGGCTCCATCGGAGACAGAAGCGCGGTTCACGTCGATGCCGCAGGTGGAATAGGTGGAGAGGATGTACTTGAGAATATCGGTGCTGCCGAAGAGTGCAGCGATCATCAGCGGCGTCCTCTGCAGGAAGCCCATCTTCCTGGGGAAGGACTGGACGTACCAGAAGCTGGCCTCGTCGATGGCGGAACCGTCCTCTTCGACGGCCTGCTTGAACCCTATCAGGTCATCGGAAGCCGATAGCTCGAGCAGGGCGGAGCAGGCGCTCGCCTTGCAGGATAAGTCCTCCATCCTGCCTCTGTTGTCACCGCAGAATCCCATCGCGCCCTCCATCCCACCCTCAAACCCCTCTTTCTTCACAAACTCTGGCCTTCCGCACATGCCCTCTTACCCTGCACTGCAATCAACCGAAACAACTTTATGATCAGACCAACCACCAAACCGCACAAATTTCTTACTCAAACACAAAGAGAAGGAGCAATGAAGGGTGAGCCTTCTCTCAGATGGAATTTTACGGTTTTTGCAGGTGAGAGTTAGGATTGACAAGGGTGAGGAACAAGGGAGGACTGGTAGGGTAGGCAATAAAAGAGCCACCATGTCGGTTCGTGAACCTAATCCACACCAAAAATGACAGAAAGAAAAGCAAACGATAAAAAAAAGGGGAAACATAACACAGCCATCTCCTATTTATCCAATCCCCCTATCGAAGAAGCAACGTAATCAATCTGTCCACAAAACTTTACTTATAAGGTAAGCCCTCCATGCGTTATGATTCATGTAACACAGCATCACAAGTTCAACGCAAAAGAAATGATGGGTATCCACGGGAAGAGGAGGAGAGAGAGAGAGGAGTTGGGGATTACCTTGAAGGGAGATGACGGTCTACAAGCAAATCGAGAACGAGCGGTTCTCTCTATCCCTCTCTGAGCCTCTCACACTCCAGTCCACGCACACCTCACTCTCCACCTCTCCCCTTCTTCTACCTCGAGCAGAGGGAAGCAGGGAGGAAAGAGGACAACAGGACGAAGGAAGGATCCCTCCGTCTTCCTTTTCCGCTCTCGGTCAAAGAACTAAGAAAAAAAAAATACTAATAAATAAAAAAGAAAGCTTTTGGGGAAATTACAAATTATCTGATTCGTTGAGAAAAAGGTGAGAAAGAAAAAATGTAGGATGTGGGAAAAATGGGGTAAGGGGGACCGACTTTCTGAAAGGGACGGGCGAAACGAGGAGATGGTTTACTCGGGTGGCGTTTCGTCTCACGTGCGAGATGAGATCGAAGCACAGAGCAGGCAGCAGCCTGGTTCCTCTTTGAGGAGTGATTGAACAACGTGGTAGCGACCCACACGCGTGTGACCGCGGGTGGGCGACGTTGCCAGGCGAACGTGCGAAGGTTCCAGTTACACGCCTGATCGGGTTCCCGTCGTGCTGACGTGGGTGTCAGTATCCGCATCCCAACCCCCCGTGTGGTGTGGATAATGCCTCTCTCAGTCTTTCTTCAACCCCCACCGTCTATCATTGGGATACATATCTTATCGGCAGAAAATCGATAAGTTTTTATCTTGAAACTAAAAAACTATTTAAAATTGTTTTTTTAATATTGTTTTAATGACTTTAACATATGTTACAATTTGATTGACATGCAATATATTTTTATTTTTTGTCCCATTCAAAATAATTCACTTGAGTATCGGTACAGACTGATCATGCATGCGTTCCCATGAAACTAGGTTAGGTTCAGAGTTAAGTCAAAAAAGTTAATTCAGGTAATAGAGTAGGTTCGGTTTTTTAACCACAGCTTGCCTTTAAAAAAAAAAAATTTATTAATAATAAATGACTATGGATATATTTGAAAATTTTACATGACAAATTTAGGTACCGCCTGTATTTCAAAACTATTAGAGTAGGGTCCTATGTTTTTAGCATATGACTAGTATTAGGTTTGGTGGTTGTTAGACGTAAAATTTCCTTTTGTTTTATATTGCTTGGGACTTAATCACAAGTGAAAATATCAGGTGCGATATGATTGCACAAATATTTGTGCATTAAGCACCTGATCACCCTCCATCTTGGAAACAGGCCTGTCAGTTGTGGGGCCCCAGGCTTGATGGAGGGCAGTCAGGTGCTTAATGCACAAATTTTGTGCTATGTGATTGCATCTGATCCAGACTAATCCTGAGCAAAGCCAAATAGATTTTGGGTCTAGACAGGGCATGTGATCTAGGTGGGAGATACAAACAACATTTGAATCCAAAGTTTGTTGGACTGTTTTGGTTCAAGAATGGGTCTCATGGTAACACTAAGCTCACCTTCATCTTTGGATGAACTTAGGCATGGAAAATTACCTTTATCAAAGATAAAAAATAGAGGCGAGTTATATTTGAAAAATGCAATTTTTGGGCTAGTCGTAACTCGATTTTAGAAAAATGAATTTTCAACATTCTCAGAATTTTGAGACGCATCTAATGGTATACTTGTCTGAATTTAACCCGAAGTTTGCTTTATTTTTGCTTGATTTTAAAGGTTAAAAATAATTCAATAATAGTTAAACATAGATATTCTCAAACCAATATTCATTTCAAAAACCAAATGATTAAAGCATCAATTAAATGAATTGAATTTCAAATAATTCTTAAATAATTAATAGTCATTGTACATTTTCAAACTTTCACAAGACATAATAAAATCTCTAGTATCATGGTGCCACCCGCAACAAACTCTCAATCACTCTGTGTTGATTCTTCATCTGAAAAATCATAAGTATAAAGCGGTCAAATATACTAAGAATGCAAGTGATCATATAAACATTCATAGCATGTAACAATCACAATTCATGTGTGAGCAAAGATCATTCATGAATTAATTTAAGGCCATGCATACTGCATACGGGTGCATGCTTAAGCTTAAACCAAATTACTACACTACCACATTCACAACATCAAACCTCTCGAGTTTGTTATGCTTTATTATTTAATATACCCAAGTATCCTACAGAAGCTGATCCAATGAGGACAGTTGGTGATCCAGATAGTACTTTCTAAGACCAAACCAATTCAAAACTTTTATATAATCTATCACGTAAGACCACTCCAGACCTCCTAGACGTGAATAGGAGAAGAAACAAGAAACGAAAAAAGGAGAGAGAGAGAGTATTTTTTTTATCTTTTTTTTTTCTAAAATAGGAAGGTCGTAAGAGAGGGGGTTTATATAACCCTCCCACCTAGCCCAAAATCCTAAGGTGGTTAGAACTCTCTCCTCCAAAATCGAGTGGAGGGGGAGAGGAGTCCTCACCTAGATGAAAGTCTATCTCCTAGACTCCTTTCTCATTTGGTTATTTAATTTTTCAAAAGTTCTAATTGATTAGGATCCTTTATGTTTGACCATTCCACAATTAACAATTATCCAGCTTTAATCTATTCAAGAGGTGTGGGACGTCCCACACTCTTTATTATCTTAATTAATAATTTAATCTAATTTTCTAATTAAAGTCTTAATTATTTTTTTTATATTAAAACTAGATTAGATTTTAACCCACGTGAACTCTTGGATTCAAATGGAGTCCACATAAGACATCCCCTATGAAGGTCACAACCGTTGCTATTAGATTCAATTAATATTTTAATTTGGATCCCATCCAAATGTCACCTCATATCTATATTGGATCTAAATATTAAGATTTAGAACCAAAACCAAAGTTCAAAATCTAAAATCAATTACTTTCTTATTTAGTTCATATATTTTAAATTTTACAATTATTTTTTTATTTTTTTATTTTTTTATAACTCAAGACATAAAATCATAATTAGTCGAAATCAAAAAAATAAAAAATTCACACCATAGTTATAGATGCACTAATAATTCATCATTTCTTCACTTTAATTATCAAAGAAAAATCTCAAGCTTTACAATCTCATCTAAAAGAAACCCACCACCGACACATACACACCCACATGTTTACGATCCTAGACATTGTGTTGTTGACGGTGCAACATAGTGGCAGCTCATTTGGGGGCTAAGGTGGTCTGGGTCGATGAGGAGGGAGGAGGGAGGAGGTTTGCCTCTGGTGGGTGTTGCCGGATGAGATGAAGAGGAGGGCGAGCTGTGGTTTGAGTCGACGATGTTGGATTGGAGGCAGTAGGTCACCATGCTGTTGATGGTGTTGCCGGAGGTGGTGATGGCAAGTGGTCACAGTGCATTGTTGCTGAAGTTAGATTGTTTGGATCACCGGATCGTCGATGGGTGGTGGGTGGTGATGGTGAGATGGTGGGAGGTGGAGAATGTAAATCACTATTCTCACCAGAGGCGGAGCTGGGGGGGGGGGGCTGTAGTCCAGGCCTGCCTCCCAAAATAGTTAATTTTTTTTTTAAAAGCCCAGTCCTAGCCCAGCCCTGGTTGCAGCAAATAGTTTGATTTGTCCATATGAAATAGATTTTTATTAATAATTGTAGCCATTTTTTATTTTATCTCAAATTTTTTTTTCGAGGGTGCTGCCCTCAACCAAAAGCGTTTAAAAGGGTTGGTCTCCTTCGCTGGCTCTTCTTCGCACGTCGTATAAGACGGCTAGGGAAAAGTCAAAAGGTCCAAACTTGAAACCCATTCAAACACAGACGATGGCGAGGCACGTGTGACTCGGATGGGTTTAATCAATCATTCGGGTTAGGGTGGGTCCTACCCGACCCTGTCACTGGCAGGCAACCCAGGTCAGGGCTACCCAGGATTCACCTTAATACCCTTCATCTCTTGAACGACTTACAAGAAATGGATGGCATGCATTGACCAGGGGTGTCAACTGGTCGGGTTTGGTTCGGACTCGTGGATTCAGACTTTGAATCAGATTTTCGGGTATGGTATCTTATCCAAACTCAGGTCTAATCGAGTCTACTATAAAAAAAAATTTTATACCCGGACCCGATAAGAACTACATGAACCATACTCACTAAAATCACATTTTTTATCATTTTTACATTAAAAAATTATGGGTCAGGTTTGGGTTCGACACAAAATTCCATCGGGTCTATGTATTAATCGGACCTTCTTACATTTTTATCTCTGTTTTTGTTTCAGTAAAAATACAATTTACCCGATCACGCGTTTGAAAATTGGGGTGGAGGGGTTGCCATCACTTTTTTTCTTCTGCTTTTTTTTTTGTTTTGTTCTCCACTTGTCTTTACTTTTCCGCCCACTTTATGAATGGGAATTTTAGTGGGTCTTCCTTTCTTATTTCTTTATTTAAAGCGGGGCTGAAAATAGCAGCAGATATCATATCCTAGAAAGCTAACTAGGCATGCTCGGTTTCCACATCTTAGATATCTGTTATTTTCAAGGACAGTTACTAAGGAAATATGATTACTCGAGCACTTAGGTCATCTATATTGTACGATACAACCAGATTTTTCAGTGCTCTGGTGGGCCAAACAAGAAGAAGGTGAAAGAAACAAATAAAGTAAGTGCAAACTCTGTATCTGGCGTGTGGTTTTGATTGAAGACTAGCTGTAGAACAACCCATAGGTTTGGTCTGACCTGGATCCCGACCTATGTCTGACCAAAATGGTCAATATTTTGAATCCGGATCTAGATCCTGGTCGACTCCGGACAAGTTTCAGGTTTGGGGCAATTCAAACGTACACACACACACGGAGCTGACATGTTCTGGTGCGTAAAGTAAACAACCACCCCTTTATTTTATTGTTAATGTGCGGGTCGCCTAACTTGATGGGAGAAGGAGCGAATGTTGTCAGTATCGGTATAGGCACTGAATCTCGTTGGGTCACCGATATGAATCGTTCTCGCACAGAAAATAATAAAAAAGTATTGCATGTCAAATGTACAGTCTGAAAATATGATCCAGTCTGAAAATATTTCGATATTTTCAAAAACTTACTTTTTAATTTTTTTAGTTTTTATATTTTTATGTTATTAAATTTTTTTTTTTAATTTTGGGATACTGTTTTTTTTTTTAGACAAACAAAAGCACATGGTTTATCGCAAGATTTTGCCCTTGCGAGAAAATGCCAACACTACTGATATTTGTGATCTTGAGGATTCTCATTGAAGGTTTGCTGTGGCGCTCAAAGAGATGCAAAACTGAGACATGATTAGTACCAACTTTTTTTTTTTTTAATGGACGGAGTGCTCCACCCAAGCTGATAATCTCCAGGTGGGGACACCCAGGCTCTTACGAAACCCACCATTGAAAGGCACCTGCACCTAAGGATGGCAGTGGACCAGGGGAAAATGGGCCCCGCCCAGCCTCACCCTGTTTGGACAGGGCATGAAATGGGGATGGAGGCCGGGATGAAGGTTAAAATCCATCCCTGTGCGGGGATGGACTTATGCCTTCCCCTGACCATCCACGTCCCAAAGACAATATATATATATAATGCTATGAATCTATTAAAAAACAGAGACAATATATATATTTCATTATTTTATTCATGCAGAAAATCATATTCAAGCATCAAGAATGCAGAAAATATATATGTTATACCACTACAAGAAAAATGTTATTTAGCGATGAAAATTTGTGACGAAAATATTTTATCGCAACGTTACGACGGATTAACGAGAGAAAAATATCTGTCCCTAAAATTTAAATTAGTTGCAGAATTTGCGACAAAAAAAATTCATCGCCAATGCTGTCGCTAATTTGCGACAGACAAATTTTGTCTCACACTCCGTCGCAACTTCGCAACGGATGAGCAACACCATTTTTTTGTCGCTACTCTATCGCAAATTGGTGATGAACTTTGTCCATCGCTAAATAACCCGTAAAACCCTAATGTGAGCCCCTTTCTTTTCTCTTTCTGTTTCATTCTATCACCCGTCAGCCATCGTTAGTTGCCCGTCACCCACTGCCCTCTCCTTCACCTCCTCCTTCTTCCCTCACTTCATCTCTCGCCGTCGTGTGTCGTCGCAGCCGACCCCCGAGCACCGATGTTGTCGTGTGTCGTGTGCCACCGCCACCAACCCCAGATCACTAATACCACCGTGTACCGTGTGCCGACGACACCCAAACAACCCGATTCGTTGACAACGCCTCGTGGTACGACAGGGTCAGGACATGATTGGGCTCTCATCCTCTCCGGCGCCGTGTGCTGCCGTCGATGACCCCCGAGCATCGACGTCGGCGTGTGCTGTGTGCCACCACCGTCGACCCCCAAGCACTAACGTTGCCGTGTGCCAATGACCCGATTTCCCCCAAACAACCTGATTCGTTGATAGCGCCTCGTGGTGCGATAGGGTCCAGACACGACTAGGCTCTCACCCTCTCCGATGCCCCCGTTCAGGGGACTTGGGTCCAGTCCATCGGTGAAGACACTTCTACAGACTACAATTCGGTAGGCGAAGCCTACCGATTCTCAAACTGAGCTATTCCCGGTTCACTCGCCGTTACTAGGGGAATCCTTGTAAGTTTCTTTTCCTTCGCTTATTGATATGACTAAACTCAACGGGTGGCCTCACCTGACCTGGGATCGCTAAGCTGAGATGAGTAATCGCCTTTAGAGTTCCAGCAAACTTTTGACGCTTCATGTGAGCTGCGACAATCCACCACACATAAAGTGCACGACTATGGTAATCCCCAGCTTGCCTCACCACATCGTGCCGTGAGCCAACATTTCGGTCGACGACATACCGATAAAAAAGGCACTGCAGGCCAATCCTTCCTTTGTACATTTGTGCTTTGCAGGTGCGTAGCTGAGCTAATTTCACGATGCTTAGTGCTAAGCATCGCATGCGGCTAAAAATGCCATGCAAAAAGAAATAAGAAAAATGCAAAGGCAAAAACATGCAAATCGGGTAAATACCCGTGGTGAGTAAGTGATGCAGGCGCATCATAGGTTATTTAATTTTTTGGATGCAACACTTTTTTGATCACACACTCACTTAGTTGTGGATAGCTAAGACTGCTTTGATGGAGTTCGGATATCATGTTGAGCATGATTTGAATGTATGAAAATAGAAGTCTCTTATTTTTGGAGTTCAGATTTCATGCTAGTCATAGTAGTAGTTAGTTGGATATTGGAGTATGTTTGCCACAGATATATATTTGACATTGTTTTGATATGAATAATTTGAATGTGTTGCAGTGTTTGATGTGGATGTATCCATGCTTGCATGAAGTTATTTTCAATTTGATTATGCCTTCCATGTGAAATTGTATCATGAAAATATGCTTCAAATGAATGTATCGTGTTGATGAATGTGATTTCATCATTCTAAATATCCTTGTGATGAGTGTAAATATGATGTGATGATTTTGTATATGAAAATATTACGTTATCAACGTTTACATCATAGTTCTTATGATTGAATGACATCATATATATATATATATATATATATATATATATATATATATATATATATATATATATCAAATCATTACATCCACCATCAATGCATGATAAATTAAATATTTTCTTCATCATAGCATTCTTATAATTTTCTTTTAACTGGTTAGGATAATATTCGTAACATCATAGGACAAAATGACTGCAAACCGTGAATAGATGTACCGTAGGATAGTTGACAATGAGGTATCACTTGAATATATGAATAGTGTTGACAATTTTATTGAATTTGCAATGGCAAGTGCCAGTACAGTGAATCTCACTTGTCGGATGAGGTGCTCCTGCATGATGTGTAAGAATAATCGATTTGTAGAACCTCATGACGTTAGACATCACCTATACAGGAAGGGTTTTGTGAGTGATTATCAGAATTAGACGCTTCATGGTGATGAATTGTGTAACAATTTTGATGCATGGGTGGATGTGGTGCACAATAATCTATATGTGGATTTGATATGTGATGCCGCAGGACCAGAACTAGGTTCTGCTATGGGTGCTACTGATGTATCAAATTAGATAGAGGAAGAAGCAACAAACGATGCAGCTAGTAGATTTTATGACTTACTTAGAGATGTTGATGAGTCACTTTGGAATGGTTGCGAGAGTCACACTATCTTGTCTGCAGTTCTTTAATTACTGAATTTGAGGTCTGAGGATAATTTGAGTCAATCATATTTTGACCGTCTGTGCAATATTGTGAAGATTATGTTGTCTAAAGATGAGAAATTGCCATAAAATTTCTATCGTGTGAAGGTTATGGTCATCACTCTAGGTATTGGGTATCAAAAGATAGATGCTTGTCCAAATCATTGTATGTTGCATTTCAAACAACAAGAAAATAACAGTTCATGTCCGTCATATGGGCATTCTCGGTTCAAGCCAAAGACAAGAGGCAATGGTAGCACGCGGTCAAAAGAAGTGTCATACAAGTCGCTCTGCTACTTCTCTCTCACTCCTAGATTGCAATAATTGTATATGTCTTCGAGGACAGCTAAACACATAAAATGACATGTAAATAAAGTTCGACATGATGAAGACAAGATCACACATTCTGTTGATGCGGAAGCTTGAAAGCAATTTGATCATAGTCATCAGACCTTCGCAATGAAAGTGAGAAAAGTTAGGCTCGATTTATGTAGAGATGAATTTAATCCATTTGAGGGTAGATCAACTCCATACTCGTGTTGGCCACTATTTGTCACCCCATACAACCTTCCTCTAAGCTTGTGTATGAAGCGTCAAAATCTTTTTTTGTCTCTATTGATCGCTGACTCGACCTCTCTGGGCCAAAATCTTGATGTATATTTAAGGTCATTGATTGATGACCTGAAAATACTGTGGGATGACAGTGTTCTCACGTACGATGCCCACAAAAAACAAAGCTTTAATATGAAGGCTATTGTTCTATGTACAACCAGTGACTTCCTTGCATATTGTATATTATCTGGTTGGAGCACGCATGAGAGGTTAGCATATCCATACTGCGAGGATACAAAATCTTTTAGATTGACGCATGGAAGAAAGTTGTGCTGGTTTGATTGTCACCGTCGATTTCTACCCAGCGACCATCCGTTCTGACGATAAAATAATGTGTTTCGAGTAGGCACAACTGAAATAGAAGGTCCACCTACACGGTTGTCTGGCATAAAGATTTTAAGACGATTGTGATACTTTTCATATAGACTGACAGATGCCTGTAGTTCGATGCCCTTCCTTGGATTTGAGAAGGATCACAATTGGACAAAGAAATCTATATTTTGAGAACTACCATATTTGTCGACCTTATTAATACGACATAATTTGGATATGATGCATGTAGAGAAAAATATGTTTGATAATGTGTTCAATAAGGTAATGAATGTCAAAGAAAAATCGAAGGATAACCCGAAGGCCTGTATAAATTTAAAAATAATATATAAAAGACCAAAATTGAAACTCAAAAAGTACAATGACAAAGTATTGAAACCAAAGACAAGGTATATGCTTGGACCAGATCAAGTAAAGCAGGTATGTCAATGGTTGAGACAATTGAGATTTTTAGGTGGATACGTCTCTAACATTGCTCGGGCTGTAAAGATAGACGAGGGACAATTATATGGGTTGAAGAGCCATGATTGTCATGTCATTATGCAATGGTTGATTCTCCTAGCATTCTATGATATGTTAGACAAACCTATATGGGGGTATTATCTGAGTTGAGTAGATTTTTTAGAATATTGTGCGTATCGAAAGTTGTAGTAACTGAGGTAAAAAATCTTGAAGATTCTGTCATCACTATTATTTGTCAGTTAGACAAGATATTTCTGCCAACATTTTTTGATGTTATGAAACATATGATCATACATTTGCCATATGAACTTAGGGTTGGTGGTCCTGTGCAATATCGGTGGATGTACCTATTTGAAAGACATATTTTTTTTATATATTTTTCTCTTCGATGCTATTAGAAATTTATTATATTACGAGATGTATATTGTTGACAGATGCATGTTTGACCTCAAAAAAAGGTTTAAAATAAAGCAAGAGTAGAGGGTTCAATTTGTGAGGCATACACTTTAGAAGAGATTTCAAAATTTTCATCTATGTAATTTTAACTTCACATTCCAACATATTACACTTGTCCACCTCGTAATGACGATGGAGAACAATTTACTGTGGCTGACAAACTATCGATATTTCAACCACTTGGGCATGCCTTTGGCAGTTGTCGGTCAAGACTCTTGGAAGATCGAGAGCAAGATGCAACGCAAATCTATATCCTTTTTAACTGCTCAGCGATCGACCCCTACATCGAGTAAGTATACTTAATATGTAACACTAAGTTCTATATGTGCGTACATAGTTCGGTAATATAAATATTTATTAAGTGCAAACGATTTGATTTGGAGTTGCAAAGAGAAATTTCATATCTCACTGATTCAAAAGTACTGAAAGAACGTGAAAATAGGTTTGAGGCACGATTGAAAGAGTTGGTAAGGACGATGACATGCATTCTTTTTGTGTAAACAACAATATCTTACTTAATTGGTCGTGATTACAGTCATTATTCATGCTTGTAGGTCCGCCATGGTGATGTTAATGACCAAGAAATATGTAATTTACAAAATGGTTTGACCAAAGTTATGCAATGTTACAACGGGTATATCGTAAATGATTATTGATTCCATACAAAAGACTACAGTGCAAACAAGTCAACGATGAATAGTGGCATGTGTGTCAAGGGTAGCAGCTACGGTGAAAATAAACATTACTACTACAATATTATAGAAGAAATAATAGAGTTGACTTACTTAGGCATAAATAATAGGGCAACTTTATTCAAGTGTCATTGGTTTGATCCCACAACAACAAGATTCGACAAAGCCTCAGGCATTATGGAGGTGAATTATAAATCAAGGTTTGAAACATATGAACCATTCATATTAGCCTCGCAAGTTCAACAAGTTTACTATACTTCATATTTGAATACAAGGAAGTCAAATAAAAATGAATGGTGGACAGTTTGCAAGGTGAAGTCTAAACTATACCCCGAGTATGATCAGTTACAGGAAGACAAGATTGCTGAAGAGGGTGATTACTATCAATCAGATGATATATATGACTTTTCTTATGGTCACGATGTCGCACATGATTTGCATGTCACATCTCCATTGTCCAACGGCACACGTATAAAAGAATATAATCCAAATGATATACCAAGTGGATGGGTGCCCAATAAAGAAGAAGACGAAAATGACGAAGAGGATGAGGAGGAAGAAGAAGAATATGAAATTCAAACAAGTGATGAGGAAACATACTCGAGCTAATGTAATGCATCTTGTAATACATACCATATAACTTTCTTATGTGCTCTTATGTTTGTATTTCGAAGACCATGCTATTCACGATTGTAGTTAGCGGGATATTAGAGTGTGTTTATTGCAGGTATATATTTGACATTGTTTTGATATGAATGATTTGAATATATTGTAACGTTTAATGTGACTGTATGCATGCTTGCATAAAGTTATTTTTGATTTGATTATGTATCCATGAATATATAGAGTTGTGTAACTGATCCAAATAAATTTTTTATTTGTTACAATATGGTTCATAGAGGTCACAGTGGTCGAGCACCCGGTGGTAGCTAGTCTCAGCCTTCATCTTCATGGGCTGCTTCGATAGGTATATCATTTAACTAATTGTATACTTAATTAGTTTAAATGTTCATTGTGTGAATTTCTAACTCATTTTTCTATAGATGATGTTTCGCCTGCACATGACCCACCTACACCAGCTATTCATACACGTCACAAGACAATGTCGGATGCAGGGTGTTCTCAGTCTGACACACGATGACTCATTCAAATAGTGTGTATCGATAGTCGACCGTAAGTATTTTATTTTCACTTATCCAATACTTATCTTATAAATAATGTATATCGATAGTCGATTGTTAATATGTATCAATTCATGTGCAATGCGAGGTTCGAGCTATAAGAAGATAGGAAATTAGGCAGTCACTTGTTCAATATCTTTGAGGACCGGTCGCTCAATGAAATGAGTACCGGAAGGAGGTGTTGGACAAATTATGGTCTTCATTCATGGTATACAATCGTTTATTATAGCTAATGTGTTTCATATTTAATTTTTTGTTATAGTCATGTGTACTAACTTTCT
Organism: Nuphar pumila; assembly: GCF_984573655.1. NCBI lineage: Eukaryota > Viridiplantae > Streptophyta > Magnoliopsida > Nymphaeales > Nymphaeaceae > Nuphar > Nuphar pumila. Next base: position 22,131,653 of record NC_143252.1, on the reverse strand, counting down.
AAAATTATTTATAGGCTTCGAATCACTTTACGAATGAGGAACAAGACGCAAGGCAGGTGTGGCAGAAGGTGGCTGTCAATCGATTTGCAGACATGCTACACAATATGAAGACTGCAATAATAAAAGCATCTGGTGGGATAGATGATCTACTGCATTGGAAGGGCTATGACCTTCCTACTATCTGGTCAGATTATTGGAATGTAATGTACGACAAGTGGGCGGGTCATGAATTTCAAAATCGCTCAGCAAAAGCTGCATAAAACCGAACAAAGATGCTCGATGACCATCTACATACAGGTGGATCTAGGACTATATATGGTAACTCATCAATATATATTGTCAAATTTATAAGTATTGTTGAATACTTTTAAATTAATTTTTTTTATCATTTAACCTTGCAGAAAGCATAAAAAAGAGGTCTTGTGCCTTACAAGGATGTATTTGTTGAAACACATAAATGTAAGAGCACGAGAGAGTTTGTATCAGAGAAGGCGAGAGCGACACCGATATGTATTTATTGTATTAATAAATATTATAATAGACAAGTTATCATGAATATTGTAATTCTTAATTATTAATTCATACTGTAATCATTACTTTATATGAGTCATACGAGCAACAGATGGTAGAGTGATATGACGATGACTCCACTCAGCATCTGCCTTTTGATCATGCAGCATGAGTGACTGCAACCGGTGATCCCAAAAATGGTCGTGTGTTTGGGTTTGAGAGTAATATGAACACCACACCAGTCATTGCATTCTCTAGCCAGGGCTCTCAGAGTTCTCCTGCCAGCATCAACTCCCAACGTCTGATTAACCCTGCTAATTCTTGAGATGGTGTCTGTCAACTTGTTAAGGACATAGTGCATGACTATTTACATGAAGCTATTTTTGACATTGTTCGTAATGAGTTATGCAACTTTTTTGGGGACAGAAGAACTTTGTCTGTAGGTGCCTGTCAGGTATAAAAGTTTCATGTCATTTGTTTCATGTCGTTAGATTTTAAGATAGTATATGCATGATTTTTTCACATATGAGCATGATTTCATCATTATGAAAGTTTTTTGACTGTCTTATAACACATATAAGCATAATTGAATCACTATGAAAGTTTTTTGACAACCTTAGAACACATTAGCATGATTTCATCATTATAAAAGTTTTTTGATTGCCTTAGAACACATATATGCATGAATTCATCACTATGAAAGTTTTTTGACAATCTTAAAACACATATAAGCATGATTTCAATACTATGAAAGTTTTTTGACTGCCTTATAACACATATATGCATGATTGAATCACTATAAAAGTTTTTTTGACAACCTTAGAACACATATATGCATGATTGAATCACTATGAGAATTTTTTGACAACATCAGAACACATATAAGCATGATTTCATCACTATGAAAGTTTTTTGACTGCTTTATAACATATATATGCATGATTGAATCACTAAAAAATTTTTTTGACAACATTACAACACATATAAGCATGATTTCATCACTATGAAAGTTTTTTGACTGCCTTATAACACATATATGCCTGATTGAATCACTATGAAAGTTTTTTGTCAACCTTAGAACATATATATAAGCATGATTTCATCACTATGAAAGTTTTTTGACAACCTCAGAACACATATATAAGCATGATTTCATCACTATGAAATTGTTTGACTGCCTTATAACACATATATGCATGATTGAATCACTATGAAAGTTTTTTGACAACTTTAGAACATATATCTGCATGATTGAATCACTAATTTTTTTTTACTGCCTTATAACACATATATGCATGATTGTGATACATAACACATTTATTTGACAGCCTTATAAACCATATATGCATGCTTGAATCACTATGACATTTTTTTGACAACCATAGAACACATATCTGCATGATTGAATCACTATGATTTTTTTTGTCAGCCTTAGAACACATATCTGAATTCTGTTAATGTATTTCACTTTATTGCTAGCTAGTTAATGTGTAATTCATTCATGTTGCTTTGATTGCCTTAGATTAGGTGCATTGTATACAATTTATTTCATTATATTTTGTTTATCATTACTAATCTTTCAGTTATCTTGTAGGATGCTGGAGATAATCAGTGTAGAGAAGTTGATGGAGGCATGAATGAAGGGGCAGATCGAGACAATGAAGATGATGATGCTCAGAATCTTGGCGATGATTAGATTCATGTGTTGAATTTGTTGCACCTTCTTGTTGTTTCAAACGAAACTCTTTGTATATGTTCACTTGTAAATAATTAGAACTTGGCGAGGATTATAATGGATCAATAATTTTTTTCACCTTGTATCTTGTGTTAAATTTGTTTCACCTTGTATCTTGTGTTAAATTTGTTTCACCAACTTTGTATATGTATTTTTTATGGGTACTTTATTTTTTATAGACAAGATATATAAATTGTATAACGAGAAATTTTTTCTTGATATTTATATTTCAAACATTTTTTTTGGAATAGATTAGCGACACATAATATCCGTTGCTAATTAGTATCAGCCGCCAATTTAGCGATGAATTAGGGATGGATATTTATCCATCGCAAAGCTGAATCAGCCGATGTTTTGCAATGGATTGTAATCCGTCGCTACAATAGAGACATAATTAGCGACAGATGTGTATCTGTCACAAAACCAAATATCTACGGATTAATGACAGCCTCACGATGAATCATGTTCGTCGTTAATCTATCACAAATTTGTGATGAAAGTATCAACAAATCAGTTTTGTCGCTAATTAGCTACCAGAAATATACGATGGACGCTATACATCACGAATCCGTCACCAATCCATCACTAAATTGTTTAGCGACGGATTAGCGATGGATAGCGTTTATCGCTAATCCACATTTTTCTTGTAGTGTACATGCAGAAAATTGCAAGTATGTTCAAGAACACAAAAGATCAGATTCAAGCATCAAGAATGCTGAATATATATATTTTATATATGAATAAAATCACAGGCATGTTAAAAAATGCAGAAAATCATATTCAATCATTAAGAATGCTGAAAATATATATTTTATATATGCAGAAATTGCATGCATGTTCTAGAACACAGAAAAATCAGATTCAAGCATAAAAAATGCTAAAAATACATATTTATACATATAAAAAATCATATTTGATTTTTCCTTAAACCCATGCGATTTAGGCCATGCTAAACTCTCGTTCTATCGGAAAAAGAGAAGAACCCATACCTTTTTACTGCAAATACGCGAAAAATAAAAGAATAAGAAGATGAAGAAGAAGGTGACTTCCCTCTTTCTCTCTTTATCAATCTTTCTTTCTCTCTCTATTTTTTCCTCCTTATAAAGGAAGAGGGACTCCTCTTATCATACTGTATCGCACGATACGAGTGTGTATCGTATTGCTTTTGCCCATAATAACGATATATATTGTATCTTAAGATAGATACTTACAACATTGCTTATGACTTTATTATGCCTCATTAAGTTATCTTCTTTGTTTATGAAAGGGTAACGTTTGTACTTTTATCATTCACTTAATGGTATAAATAGAATAGTCCATCACACAACCTCTCATATTGGCAATGTGTAAAGCCTCATTCCAACCCCATTTTCTCTTCATTTTCCGCTTTACATGTGTATGTGCTAGGGTTTTCTCCATTAAAGATACCAAAATCTATCAATGTGTTCCCATGCGATTGTCTCATGACAGTATCGAGTCAACTTCTTCCTTTTGACCCCGGTTCAACACAAAAGAATTTCTTGCCACCACCAAAACATATGAATCTCTAAAAGGTGATAAAGAAGCCATCTTTTCCTCTTTTGATCTCTCAACCCCCAATCACCAACCCTTGTGTGAATAGGTAGGATCCAATAAGTCTAACATGGACGTGTCAATTGGGAAAATACATTCAAATGGATGAGACTCTTAAACGAAATCTAGCAGTTCGTCCAGTCAATCCTCCAGGACTAAAAGAGCTCGATTTACGCCCAGGAACTATTTGTCATTCAAAAGCCTTTAACGAGCTCTTCAACTTTCACACCATCCCTTTGACAAATCCTAGCACTCCTATCGATGAAGCGACTCAGATTAGCTATCAACCCCTGGTTTACTGTTCTGTAGTCGCCAGGCAATAAATGCCAAAAGGACCTCAAATGAGAATTCCAATAGCAAAGCCTTTCTTGTGACCTGGAACTGGTCATAGCTCCATCTCTCTCTCTCTCTCCTATATATATATAGGAGAGAGAGAGAGAGAAAGAGCTTCCAGGCCACGTATCTCTTAGACCGTCCCAGACTCCTTTGAAAAACATGTGTTTTCTGGTTTAATCTAAGTCTTTTTGTTTGTTTAGATGTGTTTTTAGCTCAACAAAAAAATCAATTGTGTATATTACACCAAAAACTTGATAAATTAGAAATCAAGAATTCTTGTTAAATTGATAGGATCCAAAGCATTGTTTTTAGTAAATAAGCAATGATAAACCCATCTACAGGCTTGATTTAGCAAAAAAAACACATGCAATTATATTTTTTAAAGAGGCCTCAGAATTAAATGGTCTAGAAGATACACATCTCTCTTTTATATATATATATATATAGTTTATTTAAGTTGTGAAAGTTAGGCAAGTTTGACAATTTTGTACGTCTGATGGGAAGATAGAGTCTAGGTAGCATAGGATAGAAAAGGAAGTACATTGAAAGAATCCAATTTCTTTCCTAGATTCCTGTGCATCTTTTGCTTGTGCATTAATCTCAATGCTCTTCCTTTCGGTCTGATTAAAAGGGCGTAGGCAATGAAGAGATAGATTTATGAAATGATAGGTTGGATCCGTATATTTTGCATCTTCCCAGACGCAGCAGCAGCAACTTCTGAGAATAGCAGATGGTCTGTTGATAAACTGTAAAAACCTGACAGATAACTTGATTATCTGAGCTGGATGAAATGTCCCTGAACTTTTCCTCGGAGTAGGTGGTTGAATAACTAGCAAATGCTAGATATATTACTTTTTGAAACAGCAATTATTTACTTTATTGTTTTTAGTTAACTCTTATCTTTTGGCGAACTAGTAATAATGGGTTGTTTGAAGAGAGTGTGTAATTGGTGCTTAATGCCGATTGGAATTGGTATAAGCATAGTTGGCAAACCCGTGATTCGGGCTCGGATTGCCCAACCTTTAACTCGCAGGTCAGCGGATCAACTCGGTAACTCGGACGGGTTAGAACCAATGTTTTTACTATTTTTTAAATAATACTTTAAATATTGTCACGAGCCTTTGTTTAAAATATTATTTTAAAAAGTAATGCTCACATCACAAAAAGAGAAAGACAAAGACAAAGAGAGAGATAATGTGGCTGCGTGGGAGATCGTCAGTGGTCACAGGCGTTTATCGACGGTAGTGATGGCCACCGAAAATGAAGGGGGCCTAGGGTTTTAGAAATAGGAGGAGAGGAGGGAAAGAGTCGAGAGACTTGAGTGCCCCCTCAAAGGGCGTAACTAGGATTCATGTGAGGGAGGCAAACAGGGGTGTAGAAAAAAAAAAAAATGGTGTGATAGTATGGGGTTGGGGGCAGCGGCCCCGAAGTTTTTTTTTTAGATAAAATAAAAAATGGTTACAATTATTAATAAAATCTATTTCATATGAACAAATCAAACCATTTGCTGCAGTCAGGTTGGGCTAGGACTGGGCTAAAAAATGGATAAAAATCTATTTCATATGGAATCAGGGCTGGGCTAGGACTGGGCTTTTAAATTTTTTATTTATTTTTTAACTGGGCTGGAGGCAGGATTGGGCTACAGCCCAGTTCTGCCCCCCCCCCCCCCCCCCAAAGCTCCGCCTATGGCCCCCTCCCCCCTTTATGTTTTAAATCTGGTTAGCCACGGAACGAATCAGTACATATGTCAGTTCATTTCGTAAAGAACCAATATGCTTACTGGTTCGTCCAGATGAATCGGGTCAGAACTGGCTGGCTTGAATCGGACTTGAATCGTCCGATTCAGCACTTAATCGGCGAGTTGCCGAGTTGGGCGATCCCTTAACAATTCCAGCCCAAACCTTGTTAAAACAGGTTTGGGCTGGATTGGTGGCCCAACTACTGGGCGATCCGATCCAATCCGACTCGAGAATCATCCAAGTCAGATGGTTGGGTTTGCCAACTATGGGCATAAGTAGTCTAATTGGCACTCAAGTAAAATGATGAGTTGGTGTGTGAATGTTTTCTTTTAACATATCTTGCTATATTTCATTTCTATGGTTGGGATCTTCGTTACTTCCACAAACCATGGTACCATTTTGTTGCACCGCATCTTTAATAACTTTGTTGAAGCACATAGTGACCTACAACTTCCTTTTTTGCAGTCTCATTGGATTGGAAAGAAGTATTACAAGCGAGGCCCAGATGGGAATGATATTCACAAGACCAACGTCCCTCTCATCCGAGTAGAATTTAGTGACATGGTATGCTACTGATTCCTAATTATGCCCCTTTTTTTTTCATGTCAAGTCCAGATGATGAAATTTAATGGTAATTCGGAGAGTGTTTTCCAGCACCAAGATGGTGGTTTAATTTTTTTTTTCTTTTTGTTATTCCTGAATATTTTTTGGGGAAGAGTAATGGAGATAAATGTTTAACAACTTTACCATTTTCCACTTTCTTCTCCACCTTGTTCCAATTTTTTCATTTGATTTGCTGATAACCATATCCTATTCAACTTGTTGGTTCACATTAAAACCCCAAACTCAAAGAAAATGATTACTTCTATGTTCAAGCTACAAGAATTTGATCATAAAATAAAAATATAAATTTAATATTCAGAAGACTTAAGGTCTGAATTCTTATCTAGAATCTCAAAGCGAACAATAAATTAATCTTGTTTCAAGCCCACCGCTGAACTGGTTAATAATTTGTCTGAAGACACTTCTTAGATCTTCAAAGATGAAGAAAACACTTCTCAAGAATATGAAACATTAAAAGAAATAAATGAGTTTTTTTCCTCATAATTTAAATGAATACCTTATTACATAAGACCAACATATGTTGCCTTCCAAATAGAAGAAACCAGAGAAGCACCTATGCTTACTCACTTTGATGGAAAATCAATAATAGTTGGATTTACATGAAATTATGATATCAAATATTTGCAGTTTTCCATAAAATCTTAAAGTAACCTCATAATTTTTTGATACCTAAGTTGCCATTAGAACTGGATTTATTGAATAACTTGAAAGCTGGTGGAACACTTACCTTAACAATGAACAAAAAGAGAAGGTTGATTACTCAAAAATTCATCAAATGTCAAATTTTGCTGTCATGATATATTATGTCAATTTTTAGAGGTGGATGATGTTTATAAGAGAAACAGAATTGTGCTCATTAAATGTTACTCTCTAATTTCAAATGTTTATAAAGATATTTTTCTATCTAAATTGTACCAATTAGAAGGCACAGATAATGATTTTTGGAAGGAAAGGTTTGTTTCTAGATTACTTCTTTATTTGCAGAAGCGGTTCGGAGCTGATTACCTTATGAAAGAAATGATACCCCGCGGCAGCTTTTTATCGTTTTGATTATCTATCCCAGGTCTAAATCAAATCCATTCAAGCTAAAGGTGCTCTGCAAAGGACTGCCTAAATCGGGTGAACTTACGAACTCAAGTCCAATTGGGATTCCAATTAAAGTTGGGTTGCCACTTGTTGATAGAAAAATTCACCAACACAATTTGAAAATATTTTGAAAAGATTGAATTTTTTTTTTGAAAACTCACCTCCATTTAAAAGGTAATAGAATCTGCCTGCTCAGTATGAGGTTAAGTCATTCCTTCTCAAATGACCAGAAAACTCGACTAAGATTGAGATCTGTTACCTGAGAAAGTTTTTTTTTTCAAACCTTCTTAAGTCATTTTGTTCATATGTGAGGTAAGCTCGGATGGTGGACCCTCTCAACCAAACCCAATACAAGAAAGTGTGTTTGGATTAGAAAATGTATACAAGCAATCAAGATTCTCAAGAAATTTGTATTGAACATGACAATTAAAGAGCAGCCCATTTGTTTTCTAACAAGCCCTAGAACTTTGAAAATTGACTTACGATGAGAGAGATATGACTTTGCCAACCTGACAGTATTCAACAGGACAGAAAACAAAAAACAGGATTATGGATTCGAGGTGAATCCAATATCTAAAAATCATAAAAACAATGAAACTACTAACCTCGCAATGCTGATTTTTAGCAACTTAGATCTTAGAGTTAAACGAACGGTACCACCATGATTGCCATTTTGTTGATCCCAAAATTTTTTAAAACAAAAACAAAGGTTTTCACTAAAGAAATTTGTTTTTGAAATGGGTCTGAAAACTGGATCTGAATTTGAGAGAGTGCGCAGACCATTCTTCAAGTAATGTGCCTTTCTTTCTCCATTGATCAAGGATCAGCCAAACCAGGAACCCTCGAACTTTGTTTTTGGAGTGATAGCGTTATGAAAGCTCGTACCATGTATGTGAATCCTATAAAAAAGTGAGTTCGATGGTGAGAAGCATCAAAACTCAAAAAAAAAAACATGAAACAACCATTATACGAATGTTAGGACTATCAAAACTTAGAAAAACATACAAAATAAATGAAATACGAACAAAAATAAAAAATTAAATCTCACCTCAAGCTTAGGTAGTCATTTCTATGACTGACGAGCATGGAGAAGCACATATGACACTTTTTCTAGGCGTGGGCTCCAAAAAGGGAGTAAGAAGATCTGGGTCCTAGGCTAGGCTAGATGGATGCTTAGACTAGGCTAGATGGCTAGGTTAGGGTCCGAGATTTGGATATAATGATAATGTTAGGAGGAGAACAGACCAAATCCTAAAATAGGGGTGGCTCCCTATTTATAGAGATTTAGGTGGATCCAGATATATTTTTTGTATATCTAAGATCCATCTAGATGGGCGACTCTTAAATGAGTTGCCTTTGAACAAAAGGCTCAGATATGTCCAAGGTTTATTGCCATAGATGGAGGGTTTTTCTAAGTAAAATGGTTTAAGGATTTTAAAGCTTTTCAATTCTGAATTTGGAAGGCTGAAGAGGTAAATCTTGTCTAAGAGTCATGCAAAAAAAAGGCGGCTGAATGCAACTTCCACTGATGACAAGTTTCTCTAATGACAAGTTATGCTGTTGTTAGAGGTAAACGCTAACGACAACTCATGGTTATTGATGACAACTGAAGGTGGTGTTAGGGATAGATGATGTCACCTTCCAAAAGAGAGGTTTCTCTGACGACAATTCAAAGATTGGTGACAATCTAGGGATACAAATGACAATTCAAGATAGGGCCGGTGACAAGTTAAGTTGTCATTAGAGACTAGGAAGTTATTTTGACTATAATTTTTTATCACGATGTTGGATAAACCTAAATTTTGGCTTATTGGAAAGCTAAGAATCTCTTCTTTAATTATTATTTTGGTTAGAAATCTGAAAGAAGTTACTTTTAAGGTCAAAAATTGGATTGAAGTTATCTTACTTTGGGACGAAAGACAAAAAGACATGGATTTTAGGTATGAAAACATCATAGTAAAAACTTGTGTGTCTACACTACTTCAAACCCTTGTATTGGATTTTAAAGTCATATCTCATGAGCTTGAAGACTCATCTTTGCTGGTTGACAATGTCGATACTCTGACCAATAGATATTTAAGACTTTGGTGATCGGTCCAAATGATGAAAATGCACCCAAGGAGGCAAGGTGTCAATTCTCCACCACAAAAACTGTTACAAGCATTCCCTTATCGTAGATAGACAAGGCATGACTTTGGTTAGGCAAGGCCTTTGCTCATGAATGTAATGAGGTGTTTCCTCTTGAGAGGACAACACTTACCCCGCTATCACATGCATTTGTCACCACCACCCCTTAAAAAAATCTAGCAAGGCAAGTATAGGTGCTCGTCACTTGGCCACCTTCAACCTCTTGAATTCATCAGTGGTTTTGTCAGTTCACACAATGCTATCCATCTTTAAGAGAGAGGTAAGGGGATGGAATATGAGACCATCCTAACATAAAAAAAAAATCATGATTTTTTTTTCAAATTTCGCTAATTTCTTTTTTCTTTTGAAAACACAACGGAAGGCTTTCAATTATGCAAAAAGACATTTCCTTTCCAAATCAAATAAGTCCCAGAAATGGATCCAAACACAAAAGAATTGCATACTTATGCAAAATATCATTTCATTTACATTCAACAAAAATTCATACATTTTTGTTATATTTATATATACACAACACATCTCAAAATGCAACCCAAAAATACAACCAAAAGAGTCCCAAATCCATCCTTTCAGGTCCATAAGCATATCAAGTAGTAGGGTGAGACAACACATGTCTTAGTAGGTTTTGATAATTACGAGTTCACGCCATGGTATGTAGGATAACTTAACTTCAACATCAAACAAAGTTGTCTGGGTGTTTATTATATTATATATTTTTGTGTGCTCAGAAGCTTGAGTAATCATGTCCATAGTAGGGTGACAAATCTTGTCGGGAGACCCCCCACCAGGCTAGTTCGGATGCATCCTTCTACTGCAATAGTGAGGTCTATCCTTAGGTCTTAAGGATAACCCAACCTTCTAACCTCAGAGTGACTAGGAGAACTCTTTGGTTCATAAGATAAAGTAGGATTGCCCGCCTATGATTAAGTTGAAGCCATTACCAGCTTCATTCAAGTATGCATTTTTAGGAAAAGACTAAACATTGTCGGTCATCATAGTTGCAGACCTGACCGAGAGTCAAGAAACAATGCTACTAAAGGTATTACAGAACTACAAGACATCGATAGGGTGGTCAGTGGCAGACCTCAAGGGGACAAACCCATCTTTTTGCATGCACTGCATACATTATGAATAAATTGTCAAACCGGTGCGAGAAATGCAAAGATGATTAAATCCTAATATGAAAGAGGCAGTGAAAAAGGAAGTCATTAAATGGTTGGATATAGGGATTATTTTTCCTATTTCGAATAGTCAGTGGGTGAGCCCTGCACAGATAGTGCCCAAAAAGTCAGGACTCACCATCGTGCAAAATGCGAAAGGTAAAAGCATCTCCATGTGCACGACTACCAGGTGGCGAGTTTATATAGATTATCACAAGTTGAATGCAGCCACAAGGAAGGATCATTTTCTGCTGCCATTATTCATCAATCAAATTTTAGAAAAACTCGTGAGCTAGAGCTATTATTATTTCCTGAATGGTTATTCAAGTTATAATCAAGTGGTCGTTTACCTAGAGGATCAAGAAAAGACTACATTCATGTGTCTTTATGGTACTTTTACATTTTGAAGTATGTCATTCGGATTATGCAATACCCTAGCTACGTTTCAACGATGCATGATAGCTATCTTCTCCGATATGGTCGATAAGGTCTTGGAAATTTTTATGGACGATTTCTCTGTTTATGGTTCATCATTTGAAGATTGTCTCAACAAGTTAGAAAGGGTGTTACAACGGTGTACTGGGATAAATTTGGTGCTTAGTTAGGAGAAGAGCTATTTTATGGTCCAACAGGGCATTGTTCTTGGGCATATCATATTGGCACAAGGCAATGAGATAGACAAGACGAAAGTCGAGTCTATTTCCCAATTATCACTACTAACTACAGTGAGGCAGGTAAGGTCATTTCTAGGGCATGCAAGTTTTTACAGATGGTTCATTAAAGACTTTAATAAAATCTTGAGATAGCTCTGCAACCTACTGAGCAAAGATGAGCCCTTTGATTTTGATGAGAGTTGCCTCAAGGCCTTCCAGATCTTGAAGGCGACGTTAACCACTGCACTAGTTATTCGACCCCCTGATTGGACATTACCTTTCGAGATTATATGTGATGCTTCTTACTATGCCATTAGGGCTATTTTGGGTCAGAGAGTAGATAGAAAGCCTCATGTGATTTACTATGCTAGCAAAGCTTTTACCGAGGCCTAGATGAACTATACCACGATGGACAAAGAGTTACTAGCGATCGTATTTGCATTAGAGAAGTTTCGCTCCTATCTACTGGGATCTAAGGTGGTTGTCTTCTCGAATCATACTGCATTGAAGTATCTTTTATCCAAGAAAGATACCAAACCCAGCCTCATTTGTTGGGTTCTGTTACTCCAGGAATTTGATCTCGAGATTCGAGATTAGAGATTAGAGCGGGAGTGAAAACGTGGTAGTAAACCATTTGTCTTGCCTGACGATAGAGACCACGTCAAATCAGGAGCCGATAGGTGAGGCATTTTTGGATGAGCAATTGTTGGCAGTCCGGAGCACACACATTCCCTAGTTTGCACACATAGTTAATTTTCTAGTAACCGGAAGCATTCATGTGTATTGGACCAAAAGTGAACAAGAACACTTTAAGGCGCAGGCCAAACATTACTTCTGGGAGGACCCAAAATTATTCAAAGCATGTGCAAACCAGGTAATTCGACGTTGTGTCCTAGAGGAAGAGGTCAAATCCATTTTAAGCTTTTGCCACTCGTATGCTTGTGAATGTCATTTTAGTAGCCACAAAACAACTGCTAAAGTTTTGCAGTCGGGATTCTTTTGGCCAACCTTGCATAAGGATGCCACTGAGTTTTGTCGCAAATGCATTCGGTGTCAGCATATGAGAAACATGTCTAAAAGGGACATGATGCCATTGATCTACATTCTTATCATAGAAATCTTTGACGTCTGAGGGATTAATTTTGTGAGATTGTTTCCACCTTCGTTCAGGGATGTCTATATCCTTGTTGCAGTGGATTATGTTTCTAAATGGGTAGAAGTCATCGACACTAAAACTAATGATCATAAAGTAGTCTTAAGTTCACTAAGCATAACATTTTTAGTCAGTTTGGTGTCCCATAAGCTCTCATTAGTGATAGAGGAAAGCACTTCAAGAATGTAGATTGCTTCCCTTCCAAAGAAGTACTCTGTCACCCACAAGATAGCCACCCTCTATCACCCACAGACGAGTAGCTAAGTGGAAATCTCAAATAGGAAGATCAAGTGCATTCTTAAGAAGACGGCTAGACTAGATTGGAATGATTGGTCCCAGCAATTAGATGATGCTTTATGGGCCTATCGCAATGCATTCAAGACTCCCATTGACATGTCGCCCTATAAGCTGGTATTCAAAAAGCCATGACATTTGCCAGTTGAGCTAGAGCATCATGCATACTGGACCATTAAGATATTTAATTTTGATATGGCTCAAGCAAGAGTAGAGCGTCGGCTACAACTCAACGAACTGGAGGAGCTACGAAATGAGGCATATGAAAATGCCAAGATCTATAAGGCTCAGATAAAAGCATTTCATGATAAGTATATTCAAAGAAAATCGTTCGAGGTGAGTCAAAAGGTTTGGCTTTTCAACTCGCGACTCTAGTTATTCCCTGACAAGCTTAGATCTAGATGGGACAAACTTTTTGTGGTTCAAGAAGTGTTCCCATATGGTGTAGTGTTGATACATGATCCTCGTATGATGGCCTCATTCAAAGTTAAGGGGCAAGGGCTAAAGCCCTACATTTCGAATGCCTCGATGGAGCATAAAGTTGAGGAGATAGATCTCATCGAGTGTCGGGACTAGGGCAAGTAATTTTCTTTGTATATTAATCATAACTTAGGATTAACTGGTTTGTATCTTGTTCTTTATTTTCTAGATAAGTTTATAATAAGGTCATGTTTATATTGAATGAATTTAATGTGCTTTTTAATGTCTATGAGTCTTTAAGTTACATAATAACATGGAGTCATGATGAAGCAATTTTAAGGCTAACTCGGCAGGAAAGCCTTACATCTGAGCATATAGGGTAATGGTGCAATGATGAAGCGTTTATCAGCTTGCAAGGGTTCTAGAGCTTTCACGATCAAGTTGTATCATTCCTTCCATTTATTCGTTTAGTTCTTCAGTAATGCATTCATTCAGTTTGTATATAAGCAGGAGGAAGTACCACTGAGGACAATGACATTCAAGTATGGGAGAGGGTGTGTTTTGACCCATCAAAAATTTTTGATCTTGTGGATATTGCTTGTAGTAGAATTAGAATTTGAAAAAGCATACATAGTCAATAATTAGTAGTTGTTGAGGGTCAAAGTGTCTAATTGATAATTTCAAAGAAACATGTTGAGAATTTTCATGGTAAACCCGAATGATTAAGTTATTTGCATGTATTTTTTAAGCCAACTTTTGCATACAATATTCACTTATTTGCTTATACACATGTTCTAGTATAAAAATCTTACATCATAAAAAAAAAATTAAGTGAAAAAGAAGAATAAAATAATATTTGTTAATTAGCTTATTTATTTGATCTAATAAGGGAGTAACTTGCACTGAGTAGCTGGGCTTCAGCAACTTAGAAAGTGTTTAAGTTCACGCGAAAAGTGCAAGTGATGATGACCTATTAGACTTTGTGGTCTAGTTTGCATTCGTAGCCTATGAGGTTTGAATAAGTAAGCTCGAGGGTTTTTCTATACCTAGTGCCCTAAGGTTGTCTGGTCTGGGAGCCATCGACCCAAAGCTCACTATAAAGACCTCATAGAAAGATCGAGGGGTGCAGACATTGCACATGGCCATGAAGAAAATGAATAAGAATAAGTGTATCCTGATTCAAAGCTTTATTGACTAAAGTGATTAAGTCTGAGGAGTACTCTGTACCTAGTGCCCCAAGGTCGTCTGGTCTGTGAGTCACTAACCTAAAGCTTGCTACAAGGGTCAATAAGAAAGCCCAGTGGGTCAGGGTAACAGTCACTTTGTGCTTTAAATTATGTTGATGCATTGTTTGAAAATAATTATTCATGTACATGAGAAGATATGTGAAGAAAAAAGAAGTTGAGCAAAGATGTGTTTTGAGTTATTTGGATAAGGTGCATGCAAGAATTTGCTTGTTTTAGGAATACTCGTGAACTTCTTATACTATGGGGCAGAGAATTGACATTAGATACTCAAACGATACATAATATTGATTTATTGCTATAGCATCTCTTGAAATTCTAAGATGGCTAGAAAACATTGATATACATGGCAAAGATGTTCGTAGGTAGCATCACTGGAAATCCTCACGAGACCTCACTCGTCCACTGAGGTAACCCAACAATTTAAAAGACTTGTTACATACGCTAAACACAACCATGATTCCTACGAAAGTGAGTTAGGCTAGTTAGATGTTGTATATTAGTTTATTTTGCATTTATGATTATGATTTAGTATGCAAGTCTTGTTTTGTTTCTAGCTTAGAATTAGTTTGCTCAAGGACTAGCAAACAAGCAAGCACAGAGGCATTTGATAATGCATGAAATGTATACAATTTTTAATCATGAATTCATGCATTTATATATTAAAAAGTGGTTTAAAACCCATGTTTATATTGTTTCAAGGTGCGAGAGAGTGGTGGTTTGAATTTCATCCAAATCGAGCAAAAAATGAGCTCGATAGAGCCATTTTAAGGTATTTGGAATGAATCTCAAGAAGATCTAGGTCCAGATCACGATCTGGTCGTCCTTGGTGCAAAAAGTTTAAAAAGCCCTCTTAGGTGATGCCAACCTTGTTTTTAGAAATAGTTCTAGTTTTAAGTGGTTATTCAAAAATTATTTTTTGTAATGTATGACTAATTTGTACTATAAATAGAATAATTAGGGTTAGGGGCTGACATATTTTGCCTGGGAAAACCCACCCCCTTCTTCCTTTCCCTCCTCTTCAAGAGTTTTTACCGAAGTTGTCTTCTTCCACCGTTTTTCTTTTTCTTCTTCATTTTTCTTCGTGGCATCATCCTTCTTTCTTGTATACCCCTGAATCTCTTTCCTCACGCATGGAGCAACCTCGTAAGGGGCGTGAAGAGCTACACGTAGTAAGGAGAGATCACTATAGCCTCCCCAATCCGACTGAGAACTAGTTGCCGGTAAGTTCCTTCTTTTACCTCTTCTTTAATTTTTTTTTTATTTCTTACATGTAGATTATATTTTTGTTTTATTTTTCTTGCATATCTAAATCTACTTTATGTAATTTTTTGTGTATTAGGATTGTTTAGGGTAATTTAGATTAATTGTTTTATGTTTTAAAAATTTTATGGTGGCCGAAAAACTCTTTTCTTCACCTATCAAATTTTACCTGAATTTTTCAGTTTGATAAACACATTGTTCCGACCGATCCAAAAAGAGTTTAAGGCTGAAATTTTAGTATGTGTTAGTTGTACATGTTTAAAGTATACTCTCCAAAATTCAGTTCAATCCGACTAGGGTTGGGATTTTACGGCCATTTTATCGAAGCCACATTTTTTTTTTGCATAAATTTGATTTTCGGTTCTGGTTGGAGTGATTTATAGAATTTAATTCTATTCTCTTTTTTTGTAAGTTAGTAATTAGAAGTAATTTATGTTAGTTTATTTATGTTCGTCAGTGGGTTAAATTAATTTCCAACAAGTTATTTCATTATTTTATGAATTAATTAGTTTAGGGTTTTATTGTTAATTGGGTAGGACAATTTAGTAATTCTTCTTAGTTCTATGTATAGTTTCGTATTTACTTTTGTATTTTAGTTTAATTAAGATAATTAAGATAATTAAGATATGTTATACTATATTTTTTATTAAAAAAATAGAGGATTTGATTTGTTTGAATTTAGTTTAATTAAGTCTTTTTTCAAGCATAGCTTCAATTGTTTTTAGTTTTAGTTTAAAGTAGTTTAAATTATATTGTTTATTGGATTTATTTATTGTTACTTACTTGCTTTTTAATTGAATTAAATCAGTAATTTGTTACTTGCTTTTTAAGTTTCTTTTAGTTTGATTTGAGTTAACTAACAAAGTGTTTGCTTAATTTGGTTGGTTTCGATTCTTAGTTTTTTAAAGGTGTTGACGGGCGAGGCGACCCTTGGTGAAAAGTGAAAAGGCTATTTCAATTAGAGTAATTGAAGATATTCCAAGCTAAGGGTTGAAGCTGAGCGAGCTCGAACAATAGAAGATTGTTTTTGTTTTCTTTAGAATAGGGCATTAGGCTGAATGTATTTTATTTCGGGGTATATAATTTTAGGTTTTTACATGATGTTTTTTTGTTTGGAGTACAAAAGTTTTTTATCTCGTTCTTTGTATTTGACCCAAACTTCACCACTAGTATGAACCAGTATTTATAATTTAGTGCACGGTTTACATTAAAAGTATCTTTTAAAAATACCATTAAGAAAAGTGCTACCAAGTGGTTCATCTTGTTTTAAAACCTTAGGGACAGGTAACTAGAGCAATGCAACTTGTCTAAGGCCTACATTTGACGTAGAAGTAATTGTTAAATTTGCTTATTTAATAGGAAAATAAAGAAGAGGGTTGGTCATGAAAGATAGGTAAGCGGATTGCATACAAGTTTTCCCTTTTCCTTGCAACCAAGGATGTGTACGAAATGAAAACCCTTCTTTCATCAAAGCTTTCAATACCGAGACATGAAAAAATATTCAGCACAAAAGAGCCTTACATTGATAACTAAATGTAATCACCAAGTACAATTGACATCATCTTATACATGAGGGCATTACTTCTTGGTATGCATGACAAAGAATGAAGTGCGAGAATGTAGGCCAAGCAATGTTTCTAACCTGAGATTTATAACATAATTGAATATTTAAGTCACATCTCCTTCCATGTTCGGTAGCTTATTCTGATGTGTTCTCCTTGGAACCAGTGAACCGAGGATCAGTCTGATAATAGACTACATCTCCGTGGTCACTGACATAGTGATCATATCTCAAACTTGTGAATAGATTTCCTACCAAATGAAATGGCATTGGGCCGGATTTCGGTGGCTGTCGGTAATACTTCCCCAACACAGGCTTCACTGCCTCTGTCTGAGAAACAAAAGTGAAACTTTAGAAAAACCTTGCTACATTGTGGACTAGATAGGTGTGCATGAGAGAGAGAGAGAGAGAGAGAGAGAGAGAGATGGCTTACCGCTTCCACCAAATTGTAATGAGGTATTTGTGGAAAGAGGTGGTGTAGGACATGAGTTCCAATGTCGTGGTGGATGTTATTAAATATACCATAATCACGATCTAATGTTGTAAGCCCCCCTCTAAGATAACTCCATTCCTGTTGGTATATCACCATTAGTAATTCTTTCCGTACCATATAACAGAAATCAGATATTCAAACACAGCAAGCTTCATCCTTTTCGTTTCAAAGTTTACGGGTGCCCTTGAGATATTTTCAATAATTAGCACAGGTCTACTTGAAATGTTTTGTACAGTGGAATCTCCTGGAAAGTGTGTGAATGAAATCGGATTGTGAAGATTCAGGCTGAGCGAGGTGTCAGGGGCTCATGGCCCTTGATGCAACTCACCATGCGTCCAACAAATCATACCAGGTCCTTCACAACTCAACCATCAAATAGGATCTTGTGGTATGGAACCAGGAACTATGATCAAGTCATTTGTGTCCAAAAACGAACTAACTCTAATTTGTCCATTAATCTATCAAAGTTGTTGGACAAGTCACTGTTTTCCAACAATGGCAAAAGCTAATGGATGTAAAATGATGGGATAATCTGCAAGGATGTTATGTTCGCATTTATGCAATTTTTTTTTCTAGAACTTCTTGACTTCTTGAATTAATTACAACGGAAGGCAGGGCAAAAAATACAGAGGGGGAAGTTAAGTTTAGATCCAATCAGAGCACAATGAGTGCAGGAAATATGGCATTCCTAGTGTCCAAGATTTATCTTGGTTTGTTATTTTTCTTCAAAACAAGAAATGCCTAGTCTCAATTCTTAACAATATAGCACAGCTAAATTTTCAGAAAAGAAAATCAAGTCTAATGATTCTCCTCATACCTTTCCTCTGTACCATGGAAGTTTCAGCTCATGACCATGATGATGCAGATAAGTTACAAAATCCAACCACATGACAAAAATCTGCATTACATGTCAAATGCAAAAAGGGTTATAACCAGGACCATCTTAGTGAAAATTTCATACCCTAGAAGGAGAGAGCATCTGAGAGTACCCAATAGGGGACACCATAGAGCTTAAGCATCTGAATCGGACCCATCCAGCATGACAGTCCAACTAGCAAGGCCACCATAGCAACCCAGCATGTGGTTGACACAAGGACATCTTTTTTCTCACTAGGTACAAAGAGATCACTATCGGGATGGAAGTGGGAACCCGTCTTTCCTGGACTTCTCCCCCACTGTAAAATCAATGGCACTAAACAACGTAAGGAAATTGCATTGCACAATTGAAGCAGAAAGGAAAACGAATCAATAGCATTAAAAGGAATCATGTCCAACTGTAAACTCCTTAACAATACTCACCAGATAGAAAGGATATGCAAACATAGGAAATGGAACGGTGAAGCGAAGCTTCTTAGAAGCATCATCCAAATTCTTGTACACCTTCTCCGAGAGCTGGAGAAAAGTACAAAGAAAGTTAGAAAGTGTAGATTTGCATTTCAAAATTTTCAATTTATAGATGTAATACAAAAGGAAACATAGAACTATGCACATACAGGGTGCCACGATTCATCATTCTCAACATGGCCATGATTCTGATGATGAGTTCTGTGACTGATTCTCCTAAAGTTTCCAACAACAAAAATGGGTTCGGTCAGCACAAAGGAGACAAAGGAAAGAACACTGAATTTTGCAGAAGAACAACTTTCGTTGACGGAAGATTTCTTGTTTGAAACAGGCAATTTCATCTTCAGAAGAAAGATCATTCTGATCCAGAGGCTACAAACTCAACAGAACAAACCAAACAAAAGAGAAACTCGACGAAAGAAGTGAATTGCACGTTCACAATTTAATAAAAGAACAGAAAAATCAAATGCAAATCAGCTTGTAGTCATCAAGAAAAGGATGATGTGGATACCAGCCATGGTAGGGCACAAGAATGGATGAGTGAAGCAGAAGGCCAACCACGCTATTGAGCATCCGATTGTTCGAGAAGCTTCCATGCCCACTGTGCAATTTAGTTCTAGTTACTTGATGATCATTCCGCTAGTTATCGAAAAAAAAACAGAGAAAAGGGAGGGATGGGGTATCACAAAGAAAGAAGGAAAGAAAAGCAAGAGAAGAAACGTGGGTTACCAGTCATGGCCAAGAACAAAGAGAGCCCAGAACATGGTGCCCTGAGCAGCCCAATAGAGAGGCCAGACAAGCCAATTGTTGAGGTATGCTGCAGCTGCCGCCAAACCGAAGACGGCGACAACGTCGCGGACGACGTAGCTCATAGACCTCCATGAATCCTTCACCCAGCAGTGCTTGGGAATGGCAGCACGGATCTCGCCCAAGGTGAACGGTGGAGGCGCAGCGGGGTCAAAGGAGGCCTCTTCACCTTCAAAAACAGAAGAAACTTTCAGAGGAGCACTCACCTTCAATCCCCAATCTCTGCATTTAGGGGAGACGCCATTCGATAAAATAGAGGCTTCTTTCCCATTCAAACGGAACCCCAATTTGGGGAGGGCACCACCATAGGCTAATAGCTTACTGAATGGTGCATCGATTCTCCTATACAGAGGAACTTTAGGAAGGGGCCTCAACCCACATTCTGATAGCACCAAGGAAGCCATTTTTTGTCTCTAATGAAGGAGAGGAGGGCAACAAACAATTGTGTAGCTTTTACTTCTTGGGCATTCGAAGGTAGGAATGAAATCTAGACGGCGGTGGATTAGTGAGAGAGAGAGAGAGAAGGATGATGGCTGCTCTCGGGATGCTCTCTCTCTCTCTCTCTCTCTCTCTCTCTCACACACACACACACACACAAGTGTATAGAGGAGAAGGCGACTTGGCTCTTTTTTGCCGTCTTGGGATGGGAGGATTCGTTCTCACGAATGGATATGCAGCAAAAGGGAATTCGTTTTCCCCTCTTGTAAAGAAAAAGCAAGCGGCGTCTTTGCAACCTTGGGCTTCAGATGATATCATAGTTATAGGGCCGGCCTCCAATGGGCGAAATCATTGTTTTGACCCTCACGGCCCCCACGCAACACCCTCCTGCAATTTTACACGAGATTCACACGCCCGTGGGAATCAATTAACTTTGGAAGAATGGACGGTGGTCCAACCATTGCAAGGCCTCATTGGTTAGTTTGGTGACGGGCCACTATTTGTTGGTTTTTTATTCAGGCTAGGAAAACTCTCGCTATCAATTGGCTCTCACTGGTGCTGAGCTTTGGCGAACCACCAGCACTGCTTGGCTATAAAATTTCATTCGTTGATCGTTCCGATCCCGAGCTGTTGTTGAATTGAAACAACTTGGAAGGGTTTGCTGGATGATGTGCGCTCACGGGCGGGGTTGAAGTTTTGGTGGATGCTGGCATCCTGTGTTTATTATTAGTGGGTGAAATTTAATACTCTCTCACTTCTTTCATCCACTCCAGAAATCAAACTTTCAATAATCGTAGCAATCTCCTTTAAGAAGGAGATGGCAACTTTTTGACTCTTTTTTTTATGTCAATAATTCTTTCTTTTATATATATTTTATGTAATCTATAAAAGAAAGAATGCATGAAATGTATATAAAAAAAGAAAGATGAATGAAAAATATATCCATAAAATATAAACTATTAAGTGTAATTTTTATAAAAAGTTATATATATTTTCAAGTATAATATATAAAAATGTATAATATTATATATACATAACATGAAATGTTTTTACACGAGTCGAGCTCGAGCTCAGCTGGGCAAAACAGGGTTTTACTTTTATTACTCATTTTCTATGTGATATTAATTTCTCGTTTTTCTTATGACGTAAAACATCGTGCCATTAATCCCAAGATAGGACCCACATGTACGAACCTATTTGTCAGATTAAGAAGAGCGGTAGGCCTACGACTCTCATGTGAAGGCAAGGGATCAGGTGCAATCCCATCAATGTGATTGCACCTGATCTGTCTCCCAGTCTCTATCATTACCCAGACCCATATCCAATCAGGTCGGATTAGAGTTTGGAAACAAGAGAAAAGGTCCGATTAACTAGCCAAGTGGGACCCTTAAACTCTTGGTTGGCATACAGAGCTTGGCATGTTTTATGAAATTTCATACCAAACCCAGTTTCGACCTGAGTTTTGGTTAACATATTATGGGTCTGGTCACGTAATCCTTGTCTAATCCAAATCCAAGTATAGTTTTTCTACGAAGGATCCAATCGAATCCGAATTGGAAGCACCCATTTCTGGTGGAGGTACAACCCGTTGAGACCCTCGTGATAAGTATGTTGCGTAACAAATATTCAATTCCAACTAACTTTAAAAGCTTGCCGGTCAAAACTCTTCGCGTATAGAAATTGATTTCTGTTAATGTCGATGGCTGAACTTGTTCTCTTCTCTCGTTCTGCTCCACCTGTATGATAAGTCTTTTCTTAGCCCGTCCCTATTTTTATTTTGCCGTACACCATGCTTTTCAATTAATTGATCTGACATGAAACCTTTTTTTTTTATTATTATTATTAACCAACTTTTGGTGGGTTGAACATCGACTTTTAAAGCCTTAAAAACGTGCACGAATGTCAAAATCTCTCGGCCGATCACAAGTAGTTTAATAACATCGAACGATCAAATCCACAAAATAGCATGCAAATAAAAATCGACGGTGCTACTAGGTTATAATATCCTTATATCATTTTTATAGGATAAATAGTTGGTACTAAATACTAATGGAGGTATTCAGTATAAATCTCTTTATTTTATTTTTAAATTTTTCATAATTATGAGTAGGCAAGATAAAGGCCAAGTTTAGGTCAAGGTTTTGGGCCCTGGCGTATTAGCCACCGGGCCGAAACCCGACCCTTTATATATATGTAGGCTAAGTTTGGGTTGGCTAGCAAGGCTATCGGGTTGGCCCATGGGTTATGGGACCGGCCTGATGGGCCTAAGTTATTTATTAATTTTTAATAATATAAAATTATAATTTTTATTAATTATATATTAATTTGGTAATTATTATTATTTACTTAATTAGTTACATTAATTTTATGAAAACTAAAAAGATAATATGTTGGGTATATGGGAAGTTGTTAATTATTTATTATTTACCTAATTAGTTGCACTAATTAGTTGAGTTTGGGTCGGATCGAGTTAGGCCGGCTTCACATTGGGCCAATGAGCCCGTTATAGGTTGCTCTTCAAACCCAAGCCCGTTAAGAATCGAACGTCCAACCAGTTAGTAAATGGGTTGGACCATCTCCAAGTCAGGCCATGCTTAAAGCTGTTAGAAAAGTTTTAAAATTGGTGATTTTCTTCCCACCAAAAGTGCTTTAAAAAGTTTAGTCTCATATCTAAGAGAAATCAATTTTTCTTGTGGTTTAAATACAGGTTATGTTCTCTATTCTTTACTTTGGTATGCCTTGTGTCTTTGGGTGGCTTGCAGGCGTTGTTGCGCATCATGCAGGAACGGACGCACCGTTCATGCACACATGCGCGCGTGTGTGCGCAAGGGTGCACTTTGCATGCTCGCAGCGGTGCGAGGTGCATATCAGGTGCAACCATTTTGTTTTTTCGGTTTCAGATTATTTGGCCGTTTGAAAGGCTTTAAGTTGCATGTATATTGGGTTTATGGTGCATTGTGATTGTTGAACAGTTTTGAAGGCCTTTGATTGACAGTCAAAAGTGGGTGACTGTTCAAGTACCTTTTCGTCCTATTTTCAAACCGTCAGGTTTATGACCATTAATCTCATTTATCACAAAACGTTTGGCCTATATTAAACATCCATGTAACCAGTATGAATTTAAAGTAAGAACAGAATAATCAAGCACATATACACAATATTCCATCGGGTACACGTGGGTATAACATGAAACAATCCAGACCACTCGGGTATTTATTATGTTGTGTTTTTTTTTTGCCTGAATGACTAACTGAGTCGAATCCACCAGGAGCAATCCCAGAATGAGAAAAAATCTCCTAGTTGGTTGCGGCCTCAAAAACTGATCAATCCTATATTTCTACAAAAAGTTGGGTGTACCACTTATGACTTAAGATTGGTAGTTCAGGCCCCTAACTCCCCTAAACCTAAAGATCAACCGAGTTATTGTCACTCGCAGCATATTTAATAAATTCACGGGTCCAAGAAGTTTGTACCACCTACCCTCACCAAGGTCAACATATGATTTTCAGTTCAGCATACCCTTGTGGGGCATACAAGGAATCCAAAAAACGGTTACCTTTATTAAGCCATGGGTTAATGCAGTTATCACACAAGAATAACCCATTGTATCAATTTAATCTTGATTCCCCATTCAGAACCCCAGGTCACGCGTGCAATATAATATGCATGCATAATACTTTATGTATCTCATATGCACTGTAACGTCCCCAAAATTTTAACCTTAATTATTGTTCAAATTTTGAAATTTTGAGGCCAATTTTTTTTTTGATAAGTATAAGTAAATCAGATCTTATAATGCAGAAAAGATTTTAAAAAATGGTTAAGACTTTGGGTGAGGTTATACTAAAGATAACAATCAAATCAAAATGTACGAGATATACACATTTCAAACCGCGTATAATATAAGACTGAAATATGAAGAGTTTTAATTTCATTTCAAATCATAGCATAAAAACAACACTTCAGTCTCTATATTATCAAGTACTTAAAATGAAAAGATCATGAATACCAAGATCGCAAGGTAAGAGTGGAACCTTGAGGATGCAACTCGACCAACCCTTTGCTCTAACTACTCATTATACTTTACTTGCATTACTTGTCCCTCATAAAATAGGGTCAGACTCGCTAAAGTTTGGTAAAGCAACCCAAACTCAAACTTAAAGAAAACATATCAAGCATTTAAAAATAAAGACATGACATATTATTCATCAATCGTTAGGTGATATACAAAGGAACAACGTCCTATGAGTCATTCATTTCAAGCATTCGAACATAAAGCATTTCACTACTTAATATTTTATTCAACATTAACTCACACAATAAAGCATAATCAAGTCATACAAGTCATCGCATATATATATATATATATATATATATATATATATATATATATATATATATATAAGACATTCATATTATTGCATCATTTTCATATGCATTCATAATTCTTATAAACAATAAGTCAAATCACATTTGACCATTCTAATGTGAAACACACACACATATATTCTAAGTAATTTAGTTAGATATTTATGATACACATCAATCATGATACATAGGTATGATATATTCACTCAGACAATCATAATATAATAATTTGCAATGAAATTATGTAGGCGTGATGTATCATTCACATAATAAGTCAAAACTAGTCATTTATTAGCATGTTACATATACGCTAATATAAGTGTCATAATTATAACCTCATATCAAGATCTAAAATCAATAAGGATTTGATTCTCACATCTGAGTTCAGCATATAATCATGATATAACAGAAAAGTCAAATCTATAGATTCATAACTAGCTATATCAATCAACTTAGAAGATCAACATAATTCATCATAATATTTTGTTTAATCATAATAAAGATTTACTAGATCCACGCCAGATCACCTGGTTTGAAAAATGTACAACCTCACAAAGAGTTACCGCCCAAGACGGATAGTCTGTCTGGACTTGAACAATGTACTTCCTCACAGAAATATATTGCCTTTGTGGGCTACCCGCTCTTCGATAATGCATTTCCTCACAGAGACTTACCACTCTAGCTGGATTACCTGATCTGGTCATACACACCCTCATAGAGAATCCTTTGGAAATAATTCCTCAACGGATATAATATTCAATGAAAACTATTATGATACATGCATCAATACAATTGACTACTCTCAGGGTCGATAGCCACCAACACGGCACAAGCATGTATACAATCAATATGCATTACATCATGCATCATTTCATATGGCACTTAAATCATAAAATCACGCATTTAACCAATAATGTTTCATGAACCATAGTTTACTATTAAACTTAAACATTTATCGCATGCCTTTATAATTTTATATCACATGGCATTTAAATCATATCATACATAAGCATATTATCCTACGTACCATATCATCTCCACAAGAAACATTGTATTTCATAAATTAAACCTCGAAACATGCGTAAACAAAACATGAGTTCTATGCATGCATACGTGAACATGTGTATTTCATAATATGAAGCAACTAAACCTCAACATGCATAACTCCTACATAGATCGAGATTTGCACACACGATAAAAGTCATATGCGTTTTTTACCAGATGAATCAATATATCATCTTAGATATAATTGTACAAGGGCAGGTCAAAATCTCATTGATCATCTCACTGTATATCATACACATATATTTCTCAAGCAAATAAGACATACAAGTTCAAAACAATTTATAGCATTCACAGTATGCATCGAACACGACTTACACACATTCATAGTAGTTATATGTGTACCATGTATCAAATTCATATAAACATACAAAAAAACATAGTATGTGCAAACCAAAGTATAATGACACACATTGCGTATATACTATACATTCATAAGTGCATGTGTCTTCAAACCCCCACACAGGTGTACCTGCAGCAAACACACTGCATATTCTACTAACTACAATCATGACAAGCATGACCTCTAAACTACAATCACAAGAGTCCTAGATATCCACAACTAAGTGAAGTGTGTGAGCATAACTTGTGTTTGCAATTTATTTAGATATTCAGTGCAACAACATCATGCTTACACAATTAGTGCCTAAACATGCTCTCTATAAGTTCAGTTAAAGTATCTTACCTTAATAATGTGAAGAACAATTAATTGATACCCAAATGACTGAGGGGTTTTGAAATCCACAAAGATCGCTACCCAAGCAATACAACAAACTCTTCGTGTGCAATCGTAAATTCCAAAAACTCAAAAAAATACCAATTATAACAAAATTAGCTAAAAATAGCAAATTACCCTATAAACCATTACCAAGAGTCACATAATACACAAATACACTCTAATAATTTATAAACTTCATCAAAAATATATTTAAATATAATATATATATAAATAGTGATTTATAGTCCAAAATAATTCTATAAATACAAATTATGCCCTGATTGACTTGAATAAATAAATGAACATGGAATATATCAATCAATAAAATTCAAAAGCTAGAAACGCATTTCTAATTTAGAGATAAAAAAATAAGTTTTTTATTTATTAATAATCCTTAAAAATTATGTGTTTTACATGCACACTATTTGTTATTTAATTATGTGCATCATGACATTGCATACATATCATAAACATGTTATTCATCATAGACACATGTAGTAGAACATAATATATATTGAGCATTAAATGAACATTCATACATAATCACATGCAATATAACATTGTCATATACCAAACAGCATAACATAAAAGCATGTCTAATCTTCATATTGCATTACATAAGCATCATTAGAATTACACACTGATCTCTAATAATTAGTGTGTTTAGTTGGTACAGTTCTAGATTAAACCATGTCCCAGCGATCCACTTTCAAAACCAGAATACTGAAATCACAAGAGTTTTAACTCGGAACAACAAAGACTGAATATTATCAGTCGGTATAAATTCTATGTTGGTCAGATTGTAGTTAGAAAAAAACTAAAAATTTAACAGTAAATGTATGAATGTGTTAGATAAACACAGCCATAAACCTTGCCTCAATCAGAGTTTGGAAGAAGGATAAATAAATATTTTACTGAAATTGATTTTTCTGCTCTAAGACGGATCTGTCTCATCTAGTCCCTCTAAAGAAGCATTAATTCAGTACCTTTACAGAATGATAAAATTTTTATAAAAATTATTGTAGATAGATGGACATGTCTGAAATAACCTTTCATAGAGATCTAGTCCAAAATTCATCCAAGCTATGAATTTAAACTCAAGATTGCAGTTTGTTCAAGTTCTTAGAAAGGAAGTGGTCTAGAAATTTTTAAGTTTCAGAGGAAAATTTCATGATTTTTAATTCACCGATCATAATGAATCTATGTATCAATTTTTTATTGGAGGTTTTTAACTTATAGATGGACTTAAAAAAAATTCAGCCCGATGTGAATCATCTAGAGGGATAAGAGGGGGCCCACCTAGGGGACATCCCACCCTCGAGATAGTCCTATTTAATTTATAAGTTCTTAATTAAATATATTAATTAACTACATACTAATTTTAATTAATTAAATAATTAAATTCATGAAAGTTCTAATTAAAAATAGAAGATTCACCAAGTAGGATGGGCCCACCTAGGGGGACGTCCCATCCTATTGGTTTTCTATATAATTAACATACTTTAAATTTTTATAAATTAATTAATTATTTCAATTTTGATTTGGATCGAGACTCCATCCAAATCTAAATCCATATTTGTTCCAATTCCATATATTGGATCCTAATTGACACTCAATTAGATCCAAATTCAGATCAATAACTCAATTAAAACCAACTATAAATTTGCGTTAAATAAGATTTTAATTTTTTTTATTTTGAATTATTGATTTTCATCAAATTAAATTGCAATTAAATTTAGTTGTGAACAAATCTCACTCATGATTAACATTCATACCAAATTAAAATTTCAATCAACTCAAACCCATAATTTAGACATACAATTTTAATTTATTTTATTTAATAATTATAAAAAAAATATGAGGTATTCTATGCCCCCCCTAGGTGGGGCCCTCCCGTATAATAGGGTGTCTGCTTAAGGTAGGCTCAGCCTATTAATTAAACCAAGAGGGAAGAAGGGTTGGATCGCCCCCCCTTACCTTTCTTTGAAGAGAGAAAATAAAAAAATAAGTCAAACAAAAGAAAGAAAGAGAGGGAACTTACCTTGAGAGGGTCACCAACATTGGAAGGTTGGTGCACCTCTTTCTCTATTTCTCTAATTGAAGTAGACTCTTCATGGAAAGTTGGAATCCAATGTGGGGGGCCTATATAGAGGAGAGCATCACACGCGTCTCTCTCTCTCTCTCTCTCTCTCTCTCTCTCTCTCTCTCTCTCTCTCATGAGTGGGAGGAGTCTCCATTGAAGGATAACCAACTGTTGTTCAGAAGAGTGCAAACGGCCAAGGAGGGGATCTATCATCGTACAGGAGACATCGACCCACACATTTTCAATTTCTTGAATCAACCGATTTTTTTGAGGTAGGTACATATGAGTCTATGACCATCGCCTATGAGCAAAGAGCCAGCATGCATGACCATGCGTGGGTGAACGTCAGTAAACATATCGGTCCATTGAAATGATGAGACCGATACTGAACATGGGCTTGATCACGCTATAATGCGTGCAGGTTATGTGTAATATAAAAAAAAAAGTGAAGAAAAATGTCCTAAGGGTATAGCACGATATTGATGCATGAAATCTGCATTTCTTTAGCATATGATATGACAGACAGTTAAATTCTAAAAGTTTATTGGATCTGAACTTACTGAATCTGAACTTTCTTTTTAGCATCCTATGACAGACCTAGTAAATCTGGATTTTTAACTAGGTATGTTGGGTATAAAAATCTGTACCATGATGTCACAGATCCATTAAGTCTCTTATTGGGGGGATGTACTTGTTATGTACATGGAATCTGCATTTTTTTAGCCCGTTGTGACAACTTTATAAAATCCCAAATTTAACTAGGTATGCATGGTGGGATCTAAAATTTAAAGCATGTTATTAAATCTGAATTTTTTTTTGGGGGGGGGGTCTATCCGACACCAGACAGTTAGTGCGCGTCACCATGGGCAGGACGTTACAGGTAGGGGTCTGTCCAACCCCAGCCTGTACCTTTCTTTTTGTGACAGCCTGTTTACAGCTAAGTACTTGTCCTCATGGGCTGAACGTTGCAGGTTAGGGTTTCCCTTTCGTGACAGCAAGTGCACGTCACCCTGTTGGATTGTGTGAGACGCACTGTTTGCTACACTCCCTGTATGGGGTCCGAACGAGTGCGACGTATATAAGCATACGAGGCTTGTATTTCTGTGCGGCATCACTTAGCATCGGAATCCAATGCGGTTGCAAAGACTTAAGTACCATTTTTGTTATTCTTGCCATGAAATGATGGTTCAAGAAAAGGACAAAAATGTTCTTCATCTAGAAAACTACAAAAAAAAGATAATGTTAACCCTTCAAAGTTCAAACGTTTCGTTTTGCACCATTTGCTGTAACAGAAGCTCTCTTTGACGATGCAGTCTTTGTCGTCGTCTGCTACCATCGGAGCAGTCTTTGCCGTCGTCTCGAGTCCAGGCTCTTGCCTTGGTTTTTAGCTTGTGTTGCAACATATTGCCACCTTCTCGTTCCTGCCTTGTATTACAAAACATTCTCGGGTTTGCGATCGACTGGTTCAATCATTGGTGGGCATCATAGGGGCATTTGCCGGCAATCTCTTTTTGCAGTCTTCTCTTCTTTTTCGTTATCGTTAGAAAGTATGGAAGAAAGCAATGACGCACAAACATTCCAACAAGTGTCATTAAAGCGTCGTGAGTACATTTTCATGTCATCATGCTATTGTTGAAGAACGTATGTCGTCGTGAGTGCCATTAAAGCGTTGTTTTGTTATTGCAGGTGGATCTTGTCATTTTGATTGTTAGAAACTTAACGATATTTGTAAGACGCTCGGACTTGTTAACAAGAATGCTTGTTTACATATGCGAGAAAGGGCCTCTACCCCATCTGATATCGTCAAGTCACTTAGTATATGCAATGTATCGCAAATCGCGGTTGTAGTAACATACTATCGATTTGTGAGATATTGTTTTGTTTGTTAATATCGATTTGTAAGCTATTATGTTGAATTTTTGTATCGATTTGTAATATATTTTGCGATATGTATATCAATTTTGTAAAATATTATGTGTTTTGCAGTGTCGGTTTGTAAGCTATTATGCTAAATTGTAATATCGATTTGTAATATATTATGTAATATGTATATCGATTTGTAAGATATTATGTATTTTCTAGTATTGATTTGTAAGATATTTGTAGAAAGAATTTTAAAATGTGTGTGTGTGTGTGAAAATACATTGTTGTGCGCTTGCAATGGCGATTTCGAATTGAAATCGCTGCTCATTTAGCGATTTCTATTGAAATCGCTTCACATTGTCGTAGATATAATTAAATCATTGTCACGTGAATCACTATCATCAACAAATATATGACAAATCATTTCTTTTATTGGCATGGTAAATAACAACTCGATGCATAGTATAAGCAAATAACAAATCGTTGTTGCTTTTATACTGAGATTCATTTAATCATTTTTTTTACTTGCTTAACCTTTATCAGTATCTGTTGTTATATGCATCTTGAATAAATCCTAATAAACGTATGTGTTGGCTATCACAAATTGATATCTTGCTTATAATAGTGTTGAGCTTGTCATCTGGTTGTAATGAAGATGATCTATCTCAATCATTGGATAGTTATGGAGAAGTGAATATATGTACTAATGACGCACCTGAATAAGTGAACATGTGCACTAATGATACACATGATAAGAATGGTGTAGGCATTGGGTTCACTTTTGAATTAAATGTTCCATCAGAAGAAATGCAATTGGATAATAAGGTAGACGATCGTGGCAGTAGACTTGATAAAGGTGCAGGCACTGGGAATGTACATGACGGTACACCTGACTTTGTTCTCGTAGAAAGAATGCAGTTTAATAATAAGGATGCTGCATATAAATTTTATAATGAATATGCCTTAAAATTTAGCTTCAGTGTTAGAAGGTATTATTGGTCAAAAAATGCAAAGGGTGTCATTGTGAGAAAGACATATATTTGTTCTAAGGAATGTTAGAAGAAGTCAAGTGAAAATCCAACAAGGAGCAAGCCAGATTCAAGATGTGGATGTCCAACGAGAATGGTGTTAAGAAGACTTTCGAATGAGAAATATGTAGTTTGTACTTTAATCAGTGATCATAGCTATGATTTATCTGCTTCATTTATGACTCCTATGTTAACATCACATCGTAAAGTAACTAAAGTGCATGCTGCAATTGTTGAAATAGCTGATAGTATCGGCATTGCACCAAGGAAGACATACAATTTATATGCGCACATAAATGGTGGTCGCGAGAATGTACCATTCATACCTATGGATCTAAGAAACCACTTGAGAATGAAGAAGACAAATAACATAAAGAATGACAAAACATGTTCTTTGGTTGATTACTTACAGAAGAAATCAAGCATTGGCCCTGGTTCTTTAGTGCAATGCAACTGAATGAAGATGAATATGCTTTGAATATGTTTTATGCAGATTCAAAGTCAAGAGTAGATTATGAATGCTTTAATGATGTGCTTATTTTTTATACGACAGTGAAGATTAATATTGAACAATGGTCATTTGTGTAATTTGTCGAAGTGAACCATCACTCACAGAGTTGTATATTAGGTGGCGTTTTTTTGTACGACCAGACCAAGAAAAGCTTTGAGTGGTTGTTCAGAGTATTTACACAGGCAATGAATGGGAAGCAACCTGAAGTTGTACTTACATATGGTGATCAAGCAATTGCGGTTGCAGTGTCTCATGTGTGACTATATGCACATCATCGCCTATGTTTGTGGCATATCTTTCAAAATGCAGCAAAGAACATAAGACACATATTTAATCAGAAGACAGGGTTTAACAAAAAGTTTACAAGGAATGTACTTGAGAGCGTAGACGAGGTCACTTTTATGTCTGATTGGGCAAAATGATTCGGATGTACAACCTTGAAAACTGTCTGTGATTACAAAATTTATATGCAGAAAAAGAGAAGTGGGCATTGGCATATGAAAGATAATACTTTTGTGCAGGTATGATAAGCACACAAAAAACTGAATCTATGCATGCCACACAGAAGAAAACCCTGTATTCATGTTTAATAATGTTTCGCTTCATGAAACAATATGAGTTATTTGTAGACAGTCTTAGACAGAATGAACTTGAACAAGATGTGAAATGCTTCAATACACGTCATGTAACTTTGGGCATGAAAATATTGATGCGACCTGCAGATTTGTATACACTAATTGTATTTGAATGGATTAAGGAGGTTATGCAGATCATGAATTGAAACATAGAATGATGCATGCAAACCGAGAATATGCACAAACACCATATTGTATGGGAGGGCGAAGAGCATCCAAAAAGGCAAGAAGCTCATGTTACGTATAATATTGACAACAGAATAGTTGAATGTACGTACAAAATGTATGAATTCAAAGGTATTTTATATCGTCATACATTAAAGGCACTTAATCAAGAAAAGATACAAGAAATACCTGAGTCATATTTAATGTGAAGATGGACGAGACAAGCAAAGATTGAACTGCTGGATCGAGATAATGTCAGTCAATCTGGTGTTGATGAGAAGTGTCACATAGTCTTCCGTTACCAACAACTATGTAGGTCGCTTATGTATGTTGCAGATTTGGGATCAAAAAGTGAAGAAGCCTATGCATGCATGAGAAAAGTGTCAAGGGAGTTACTTAAAAACGTGCAGTTAATTCACCATCAGTCTGTTGCAGCTCATGAAGAACAGTCTAAGAAAATGGCAGTGAACAACGGAGGTGAAAATCAGGCAACAGGTCTGACAACATTCCTGATCTAATTGACCTGTACTTAGGAGAGTGATTTTGTTCTCCTATGACATATATGCATTAGTTTGCATAATGAAGATCTATCTACTGTAAAGGCCAATAGATCAATAACTTGAAAATGAAAGTAATTGAATAGCTTCCTCTTGGTCAAAGATGATCATTAAACGAAATATCAAGTTTAATTTCTCCCAAGTAGCAATTAAGTGCTTGTTTGGATTGGTTGATAAGCCCATCTTTCTGGGATGGCATGTCCTTTCCAACTGAAATGATCATTATATATATATGGGCTGGTTCAAAAAAAGAAAGAGACAGTGAGCCCAACCGACTATCTTGACTGGGCAGAACCAAAAAGAAAAAAAATATAATAAGAAGAAAACTGGTACAACACTGGGTAAGGATTTTCTTAGTAAGCCTAGTCGACTGTATTGGCTTGGCAAAATCATAACAGAATCAAACAAAAACTGGACATATTTAAAATCTGGCAAGCCCAGAGGACTGCATCGGCTGGGTAGATTCAAAAGTAAAATTCAGCAGTTTGCATGCCCTGCTGAACCCAGTCGGCCTGCAGTTCGGTTGGGCAGGTTCAAAACAATTCTAGGCAGATTCAACCAAAAAAAGAGGAGACTGGGCAATTCTTTTAGAAAGAATAATGTAATAAATATGCATGTTAAATGTCCAGATTTACATATATGTGCAAATTTACATATATAAGTGAAGAATTATATATATGTTCAGATTTGGATGATTGTTCATATTTAATGCTCATGTTTATGCCTATTAGATGTCCAAAATTTTATATGTAAATGCTCATGATTATGTTCAGATTTACATATGTTAAATGCTTATGTTTAAATCCAGAATTGCATATGTTAAAAGTTCAGACTTGATATATATTGAATGTATAGATTTATACATGTGTAATATGGAGTTTTGTGTGTTTGTCCATGTCCAGGTTATGCATGTTTATGACTTAGACTGTTATGCATGTTTGCATATGAGCATTGGAATATTTGCATGTGACTACCAGTGTTGTCCCATGTGCGGGCAGCATGGCTTAGACTCGGTAGGTATGTATTATACCCTGAGCTTGCCCGAAATGGCAAAAATAATTATTGATTTTTTATGCTTATAAAATTCAATATATTGTTTACATACATATGCATGTAATGAACATGTAAAATTCTGAAATTTATATGGTTGTTGCACTCGCATAATCACATGCATGTTTGCATATTGTGCATGAGATTAATTAAAAAATAAATATGTATTTTGCAATCATGTGATCATATGCATATGTGAAATGGTGATACATGTACATTCTCATTATGGTTTTTGCATAAGGTGCATCAGCGGTCAAAAGTAAACCACTATAGGCTATATGGGCTACGAGCAAGTGTTGTTATATGTTTAATTATATGCATCGCAAAAATCAATTTGATATTTATTGAGTTCTGAATTACTTGAATTGTTTCGTATTATAATGAGCTAAGATCCCGAGTTGTGTTTTGCATGCTGATTTGCAAAATAAATTTTAGTGCTATATTTTGCATGTGGATTTTCAAAAAAGAATATTGAGAAATGACTTTTTTATAAAAAAGATAAAAAGAGAAAAATAATATAATTAATGCTTATTCTTGGATGTCCTTTCTATAGTATGGGAATCTTGGATTTGGGTTTTTAGAAAATCGTGAAGATACTAAAACTCTGTGTGTGATTGTGCCCCTAAACCCAACTAGGTGATTCACCTCTTAGACACGGTTTTAGAAAAATGTTGTCACTTTGCCTGGGGCTGGTGTGTAGACATAATTGTTGTTATTGGTATATCAAAAAAGTAGTATTAGTGGATGTTGATTTTTCTAGTGTCCCAACATTAGATGCTAAATTCTAATGTTCTGATAGATGGTGTTGATTCTTGATATCGGTTGAGGACTAAGTGTGGAACCTAGTAATAAGATACAAATTGTGTATTAAGCTATAACTGAGGATCTAACTTGACCTCAAAAAATTATTGTATATGTTTTGAGTATCCACGGGTTTTAATGAAAAGTGAAATTAAAATTGTGTTCGTATAATAGGGACATGCATACAAAAAAAAACTATGATAAAAGATAATAAATCAATCATGCATGTGCATTGATATCATGAATAGCCTTGTTCTGCATTGGATCATGCATTTTTACCTGCTCTTGTAATTATGATATATTGTGGTTGCACGATAAATGTTCGCTAATGCATGAATGGTTATTTGAATACTGAAATTTATTGTAGTTGTATTCTTCTAAAAATGTTGCATGAATTTGATTTATGTTTTTCTTGCCTGTTTGAATTATTAGAGAAATTCATATATAGGATTTATTATTCTGACACTGTATACTTTATGTTTTTCATGGCCTTTGAAGCCAGTGATGAGACCAACTGATATAGGGAGCTACGATGATTGTGTGACTGCTTTGATATTTTATTTTGGGACAAAGTAACTGTATTTTGTTTTATTGATATTCATTTGCTTATTGTTTTCAGACTTTAATTATTAATGAATAAATATATTTGGTTGGGTTGATGGTGGTGTAAGATCCCTTGTGGGTTTAGAATGTGTGGTGTCTATAAGGCCCTAGGTCTCTGGTTTTATTTTTGCAATTGTTTTAAAAAAAAATCTACTTTTCAATGGGGATAAGTTAGGGTCGTTACAAAATGAGGTCACACAAAGAGCCATCTCATTGCTATCAGTCTTCAACAGTTACTAGATGCTTCTTGCTACGTAGAGAAGCTCACTTTGAAAGTAGAAAACTTTGTGTTTCCCTAAAAGGAGGAGAAGCTTTGGAAAACCCAATTCTGAAATATGAGAAACTTGATTTCTTTTAGTGGGAAGACTACTTCCTTTTCTCCTAATGTTTTCCTCTCATAACTCATTTCTCACTTCTCATTCACTTTATACGGTTTTTATGTTTGAAGATAAATAAATTTTTATGACAAGTTTGCATGTTGGTTTTATGTTGTTTTATACTTGTGTTCAAATTATTTCTTATTTTCTTCCGGTTGTGCTTCATATTACTTTGTGTTTTCTTTTCATTTTTGGCACGCCTGCATAATCGCTTCACAACCATATCCTGCTTCCCACTTCATACTGCCGCATGGATAATCACTTCAGTCGTATCACATCTGTTTCCTGCTTCATACTACTTTTTTACACTCGTTTCACTGCTTATGCTTCTTCTTCTTCTTCTTCTTCATGGATTGTTTCTTGCATCCAATTCATCTCTCTCTCTCTCTCTCTCAACATGTATCAGAGAAGGCACAAATGTTCATTTGCAACGGTGTCAACCACAGACCTGGGAAAGACAGTGAAAGCCGAGAAGCAGCTGACCGCACCAACTACTACGACGCCCCTAACTAAAATACAAGCACCTGATCCATCCCCAGAAGCAAACACATAGACGTGATTAATATGGAGCCGCATCTGGACCAACTCTCTAAATAGAGTTTGAAGTGGACTTTGTAAAACTTGCACCTCCAGATTTCAGACCGAACAAGCAAACCAGTTACTTAGACATTTAGCTTGGCACAAAGACAAGAACATGCAAATTATTGATGAAACTGCAGCCTCAACAGGGTTTGTATCTTGCACTACGGATATTATCATGCTATCTACTAACCTCATTGGTAGTCCAACAATTTATTGAGTGATTCACGCATCAGGCCCTACAAATACGATTTCTAAACTTTATTTAGCAAGAAATGCATATTTCATATCATCATAGTTTAACATTTTAAGAGGTTTTCATCTGACAACCACAATGCACAAAAATTAAGTTCTTAACGTCGAAAGGATTTTATCCAAATCATGTTTCTAGTAAAAAAGACCATGGGAAATGCAGAGGTTTAGTAGAAAACACCTGCAACTATGACTTTCGGCTTGATAGTGCAGCATTGTTGTCAATACAAAATATTTACCCATATGAATAAAGAAAGCAGATCAATACATAAAATATCGACACCTTTTAAAATTACAACACCTTTGCAGATGTCTTGGTAATAAAAAAATTATAATCATAGAAGAGCCGCATGCCACTATGCATGAATCCCTGCAGCTGCAGCTATACAGAAGCATTACATTTGTGCATATATACAGAACTACGGAGAGATTCTCACTACTTGATGTGGGCGGAACGACGAGTGATTTTAAAATCATCTTCCTTGAGGTTGATAGGAGTTCCTCCCACCAACTCCTGACAATTGCTTCAAGTTAGTGAGAGAATCTTGTGCAAGCTTCTTGGTGTTTGCATTTCCATATTTGAAGGCATCTACTAAGGCCTTTACCAGCCCTTGGTCAATTGAGTATGCCTGTGCTTGGCTTTCGACTCTCAAGATTTTCTCCACCATCCAGATGACCTTCTCATGAAGAATACTTGGTCTGAGAGATGTGAATAGGCTCATTAATGCCTCCACAGCACCCAAGTGGTCAAGCTCCTGTACAGTTTGTTTTAGATTATGTGGATCAGATACAAGTGTAGACAGCGCCTCCACTGCTGCCTTCTGAGCGTGACTACTCTCATCATTTAAAAGTTCCACGAGCGGTTTGACTGCATTACCTTTTAGCAGGCAGAAGGTGCTATCTTCATCACATGCAGCATTGTGCACTGGGCATGCTGCAGGTAGTGGAGGTGGCTTACAACATACAAAAATCAACGAAAGGGAGAATTCTTTTGGGGGTTGAGGTTCTGCAACTCGAATTGCAACCCATGACTGCGCAGCCTCTGACAAGTACTGCAACCCATGAGCAGCTCGTTGTTTGACTCTTGCTTGTGAAGAGAGGCAAAGCAACCCTATGAAAACAGTCATGAGATGGTTTTCTTTAATTCCACTGAGTATTTCAGGGTCAGAACTTCTAGTGAAGTGAGCTAAGATACCAAGAAGGCCTTCCACCAGACTTGAAGATACCCTGAAACTCCTCCCCACCAAACTGTTATGTTGCTCTTTTAGAATAGAGACAACCCATCTCATCAGCCTGGAACCAAGGACTATTTTCACCTCATCATCTGACAGGTTAAGATTGGCAAGTATACATGCAGCCAAGGCTCTCTCTTCATCTGAACTGTCTTCATCCAGTAACTTCCCTTTGAGAAATGTCAGCTTGTTAGCATTTCTGAGCTCAAGCGCCAGAGCCTGCTCCACCTTTTCAGACAGACCATTTGCAAGTCTGAAAGCATATAGCCTATGTTCAGCTTCAGGATGCCCAAGAAATGATGTAATGATTGAAATCCCATTGCCGCTGTTTATATGTGTGGCTGCAACTTCTGCATACAAAGAGAACAATTACAAGATTAATATGGGCTAAATCAGCAGATGGCATTGCACACTTCTGATTTCTCTCTCTCTCTCTCTCTCTCTCTC
Organism: Nuphar pumila; assembly: GCF_984573655.1. NCBI lineage: Eukaryota > Viridiplantae > Streptophyta > Magnoliopsida > Nymphaeales > Nymphaeaceae > Nuphar > Nuphar pumila. Next base: position 22,092,742 of record NC_143252.1, on the reverse strand, counting down.
TCTCTCTCTCTCTCTCTCTCTCTCTCTCTCTCTCTCTCTCTCTCTCAAATGCTACAAATAAAAGGTTGAAATGCGATAGAAAAGTATGTACCTTATCATACATAGATGTGTTTTTAAAAGCATAGACATCTACGTAATCTGATATATAAGATGTGTGGTAACAGATATCATGATATTCTGAACAAATTCTCAACTTTTCATGAAATCAAATATTGGAAAAATATTTTTGCAATATTCACAAGACTACGGCAGGATTTACGAAATCTTGCGAAACCTCATAGGTAGTTTTTAAGAGTGTTGCTAGAGGCATTAAAGGTGTAAGCCCCTCTAGTTTAAACGAATCACAATTTATTATAGTGAAAGAGGCCCATGCCTCTTTTACGAAGAGGCCTAAGCCACTTTATGAGGCTTAAGCCTTTATGAGAAGGCGTGGGCCTCTCAATTAATGGTTATGTGCTTATGCATCATAAACAAGGAACCATTAATGTTTATCTCAAATGACAATTAAACCCCTAATTGATAATACCATTTATTTGTATTATTAATTAAGTAAATAATAAGAATAAGTAGTATGCTTTAGGCACCCTTTTAAAATAATATTACCTAAAATCCATTCAAAAGTATAAAAAAGATATAAGAGCGCACTGCAAGAGAAGAGATAATATGCAGCAAGGAGAAAAGAGAAAGATGAATGGCAGCCAACAAAGGAGACGTTCCAATGAGATAGATTCATGGGGTTGTCTCCTAGGGTATTATATTAATATATTGGGCATGACAAAAATACCCCTGATTAGTATATATGTTTACTCTCATGTCCTTTTAACTTGAATGACACATATACTCTTGTCACCATTACACATGTATGACATTAACGATAAGAACATACGAAAATATAGATCCAGACCCAATCCTTAAACTGTAATGCCTCTAACTTAAATGGCTTCTCCTACTTGATTTTTATCCATCATACTTTGTAGTTTTAGATTAATTTGAATTGTATTTTAGGCAGAATTCAATTTGGATTAAGGTTTTACTGGTGATTTTTCTGTTCATTAAAGATTCCCTCACTAGTTGACCTTCACGTAGCCTTAACCTCACAATATTGACCAAATACAAAAGTAATATGTAAGAAACTCATTTAATGGAATTTCTTTTGGTATGGGTTAAGAAGAGAGAGATGAATCGGAGAATTGGTGGATGCAATACGGTGAGGGAGACCAACAAAGTAGTAAGTAATATCTATGTAGAAAAACCATTAGGAAGAAATTGGAAAAGATGAGCACAAAGAGAGAAGAAATATAGGATAAAGAAACATGAATGAAGAAAGATTATGATAGGTTAAAGGGAGCAACTTAACTGGAGAGTAACCTTTGAAGATTCAACAGCCACCCATTATACCAGGTCAGAAATTCACGAAGTTAAGGAAAGAAATGAAAGAGTGGGCACAAAAGTCCAGAAACCATCTAACTCTACTATCAAATAGGGAGGACATCAATCCATTAGCATAATCTGTAGAGGAATTAGTTGATTACAGAAACAGCCCCTGGCATGATTATTAAACAATATGCTACAATTTACAGAAGGCATAGCAAGGACAATCGCAATATGATAAGGACAATCCAACAATATGCTACAATTTACACAAGGACAATCACAAGATAGACATAGCAACAAGCCATTCTTGAATGTCTTCCATAGAAAACCAATCTTATGCTTTTGGAAACACAGATCAAGTGATTGGATTAGGTTTCTTTCCATATCTAAGTAAACCCTTCTCATTTATTTGATTAACATTGTCATGACTAACTGCATATTGCTCAGTGAAGAGAAATGTTATAGTGCAAACATTGTCACAGATATTTTGAAAACATCAAGACATTATTGCAATATGATAAGAAAATGATTAATAGCTATAATATTTGAGAATATCAGAAATTTGAAAATATCTCAATGATGTCATGGCATTTTCACTTCTTATTTGTCTTATACATTTTCAACATGATTTTCGTCTTTCTTTATTTTTTATATTCTAAAAACTTCTAAATCATGTCCATGCAATTTTGAAAAAAATATAAAAACTATTTTTCTTTTTTTTTGGTTAATTTTTTCATATATTTCATCTTTTAAGTGCTTGACGGGCCAGACCTTAAATGCCAGTAAAGACAGACAAGATTGATTAGAAAGGCTCAACCCCCTTCATTGCCCTTTTTATGCCCAAAAAAGCACAAGTAGCCCTAAAAGATTTTATCACTCAAGACCTACCTTTCCCTTGGTTTTCTGTTCGAGTTTGTTAGGATTCTTTCAGGCACTTTTAGATTTGCCTAAAATTTTCATGAGATTTATCACGAGCCTACACTATCCAGAGATTTACTTTGCTGAGATACAGGCAAGAGTCAACACCTATGTCACATAGACATGGCTATTGAGCAGCCGCTCCCAACATGGCCTGACATGGGTAGGGGTACCGGACGCAGCACAGGTACCTGCTGGTCCGGATCTGGTCGGGTCCAAGCTTGATCCAAACCATTTTTTCTTATTTGATGTCGGTGTAAGGCAAGGAGCTATGGCACCTGGAAACTCCATTTTGCCCTCCGTACCCGTGTCGACACCCGGACAAGCCATTTTACCCTCCTCCGTACATACAAGTTTGTATTCAATTTATAATTTATAATTATATTTTCAGTATATAATATATATTTTAGATATAGCATATATACTTAGATTATATTCAGTTTATTTTGAATTTATTTTGTATTTATGTGATATATATAATCGTGTCACCGTAACCACATTTTTTAGAATTTCCATACCGTACCCTCCATACATGTACCCGTACCCGCAACCGCACCCACACCCAGGTGACATAGGCAAGGAGGAAGAAGAAGAAGAAGAGGAGGAGGAGGAAGAAGAATAAAAAGGAGAAGGAAAAAGAAGAAGAAAAACAAGAAAGAGAAGGAAGAAGAAGACGAAAGAGGAAGAGGAGGAGGAAGAAGACGAAAGAGGAAGAGGAGAAGGAGGAAGAAGAAGAAAAAAAAAAGAGAAGGAGAAGAAGAAGACGAAAGAGAAAGAGGGAGAAAAAGAAGAAGAGAGAGAGAGCATATCGGACCCGGTTGTTCTCTTCAACCTTCTTCTTATTCCAATCTGCCCGAGAGAGAGAGAGAGAGAGAGAGGCGGTGGGGCTGGGTCCTTCTTATTTGTCTTGTCCTCGTTCTCCTACGTGGAGAAAAAAGACGGTGGGGAAGGGGGTTACGAGATACCCCTTCCCCTTTTATAATAAAATTTCCATTTTCCCTCCCCTTTTTTTCAAAAATTACACTTACAGATTTTTAAAAAAAAATAATTTATACCTTAATATGGATCAACATATGATCCAAACCCAAACTCTCTCTCTCTCTCTCTCTCTCTCTCTCTCTCTCTCTCTCTCTCTCTCTATCTATCTATCTATCTATCTATCTATCTATCTATCTATCTATCTATCTATATATATATATATAACCATGTCCCCCTATTCTCATTTTCTGAAATTGCCATGTTGTACCCTCCGTACTATAGCCGCACCATTACCCATACCCATGTGATATATGTCAAGACCAACATGTGTGACTATGATTGCAACCATAAAAAAGCATGTCTTCATAGGGATTTTTTTTCTCAAAAAAAAATAATAAAAGATTGGTGAGGCAAGGCAAGTTTAGTCCAAAATAATAAATAAGTTCTTTCTTATTGGTCCTCATGGAAAAACAAAACAAACATGGTGTATCGTAGTCAGCTTAGCAAATGAGATACAAAATCCTCAGATAGAAATACAAACCATGCACAAAAATTGACAAAGAAAATACTCAAATCTAACTGGGCCGAAAAAACTGAAATATCATTGCTAAACACAAACCATGCACCCAAAATGAAAAACACTCAGCTCACTGGGCCACACAACTTGCTAAAACATAAAGAGTTGTACCTGCAGCTCGTGGTGAGGAAGCAATTCCAGAAAGAATGCGCAGAAAAGCCAATTGATTCTTCGGCCCAGAATGAGCTACAAGTTGCAAAAGCTTATGTATAATATGCTCTGACTGCATCAAATTCCCTTCCTTATCTGCAGATGATAATTCCCAATGCCCAGGTTTGGAGACTATGTTTCCTAGGGTTAATGCTGCCAATTCTTTCATATCCAAGGCCAGAAAATTATCATCCAAGTGTTCTTTGAAAAGAATATCTGCCAGAGCTGACAAGACACCTGAATCAACAAGGATGACAGCATTATCATCTAAAGATGATAGATTGTTTAGAGCTTGTAAGCTGGCAAGTCTGGCCTCCAGTTTGGACGAAAGCATTTTCACTAATATTTTAGCACCATGCCTTGCAATATGCTCTTTTCCGTTGTTTGCAAGGGCCATCCTTCCCACCATGGCTGCCATCTCTAACTTTACTTCTAAACTACCTGATTATGAGAAAATTACATTTAGACCAAACTGCAACTTGTACCACAAAAAAAGAAACAGAAAAGGAAAAAAAAAAGCTTTAGATGATTATTCAGATAAAGATTGGTAAAACAAAAACTTTCACAGTGAACAATTATCAAATAGTCACTAAATGAACATAGCAGAAGCAAAAACATCTAATATCAATTGCTTTTATTGACAAAGATAATTTATAAGATGAATATCCCATATTGGGAATCCTACAATGGTTGGAACCTGGACGATGGATGCCATCTAATCAACCTCCTCAAACTGAGCCAAAGGTTGCAATCTTAACCATTTATTTTAAGAATGAACATTATCATTCTACAGACAAAAAGAAACAGAATGACAATATGTCATCTTACACGGCATCATAACTAATTTTTCCATAGGGATTAGATGCACTACAAAGTTGTCTAAGTTAAATATCATAATGTCTTAATCTAGAAGTCAGAAAATGAAAATTATTACTTGATTATTTCAGAATGAAAGGAATGGATACACATGAAAAGTGCCTTGTGTATCAAAGATCAACAGCTAAATAGTTATGCATCTCACCATGCTATCTTTCCTGAGCACCAGTACTTTGCTTCACCACTTCCTTGTTCACCAAGCAACACCACCCAACACTTCTAACCTCTACTTTCTAATGTTACTTTGTTCTAACACATCCACTTCCTACACCTTTTCAACAGTCACATCCATTCTGCGTACCACCCTCGTTCAAATTCCATAACAAGTGCGCTACAAAGCCCACTCATACTTGCTCTATCCAACATTGTTACTATCGCAAAGTATCACATGATATATTACAATGCAGGACTTTATCAGTCTACCCATGATACAACACGAGGTAAAACTAGTTTCAGGGGTGTATCAGTCCTGTGTTGGGTGTTGTACAATACCAATGCCACAAGAAATTGCTCCTTTCAATTCCTTTTTTTTAAGAGGTCTGGCCACCTTTGGCTGGACCGTTAAGACATGTACAAGTAAATTTTGACCCCCAATCACATCTCAATACATTTTGAGTGCTTTAGAAGTGAGATTTGGGAGTTTCAAGAGTGCGGTTTGAGAGTTTGATTAGTTTGTTTTCTTTGTTTGGAACTCACAGCACTGGAAGTTTTACATTTTTCTTACTAGTCGTGATTCATGAATGTCATTAATAGCTTATTATCTTGATCCCATGGTGCTTAATTTTTTATGTGGTTAATTATTACTTTTTACGTGATATTTTTGACTTTTTGTAGTTAATAGCCTCATTTCTTGTACTATGAATTTTTTAGAATTTTTTCTTTTTATTTAACTTTTTAAATTTTTAAGTAAAACTCTATGATTTTTACAATATGTTATAATGTATTACGATGCAGTGCTTACTGTAATATTTCAAATACAAGTTACAGTTACAACCTTGGTTCTCTGGATTGTGGTTCTTAAAATTAAAGATATATTTCTTCACTAATAGTAAATAAAGGTACGTCATTAGCATAAAGGAGATGAATGAGTGGGAATGACAAATGTAATTTCACCTTCCATCGCTACACTCTCCAATGCTAGCAACTACAACAGAAGGATAAGATGCAAGCTCAAATCTGTTCTCTACATTTTTATTCAAAGTCATTCTTTTTGTCACCATACTAACCTTATGAAGACCTTTTCATCTCCACATTTAACGTAAGAACTTCCAAATTAACATGAACAACTTCAGTGTATGACTAACATAACATCCTTCGTATGTGTTCATTTCAAGGGCATTTGAATTGTCTGATTTGGTCAAAAACTCAAATTTGACCCTTTCTGCAATCCCCTTGGAGATCAAGTTGTTAGGGTTAAAAATGGTCTCGAATTTTGTGAGGATTTGCAGTTAGATATTTAAATAGCAAGATCTCTCTGTGGCTCACATAAAGATCTTCACATTTAAATCCCAAGCCTTTCAAACACCTCCTTCAAGAATGCCCCACAATTTGGTCTATTAATTTGAAGATCTCTAAGGACTAGGGGTGTCAATGGGCCTGGTTTACCCGGACCCAACCCGAACCAAACCCTATAGGGTCCAGGTATGGTGATAAATAAGACGACCCGATTAAGACCCGGGTTCGGACCCGAAGGTCCGATTAATACATGGATCCAGGTATAGTTTGTGAAATTTTATACCAGACCCGGACCCGAACCGAGTTCCAATTAAGACCCACAATTTTTCAATGTAGAAATGATAAAAAATATGGTTTTACCGGCTATGGTCCGGGTTTGGTTCATGTAGTTCTTATCGGGTCTGGGGTATGGTTTTTCTTATAGTGGAACCGATTAGACTTGGGTCCAGACCCGATATCATACCCGAAAATCTGGTCCAAGTCTAGTTCCACCTGGGTCCGAACCAAACCCAACCCGTTGACACCCTTAATAAGGACCTCAGCGATTTTCCAAACCGATGAATGTCTTTAGCTCCATTGACCCTCAGAGTTGGAACAAGGTTATATTGCAAAATCCATTGATGTGGAACTCTTGGAAGAATACAATGAGGTCATTCTTACATATTTAATAAAATTTCTTGAAAGAAATATACAGGCTAGCCATATAGGCTGATGCCTAATCTTCGATCAGGGCCCAAATCCAATTATTATTTCAACTTCCAAGAATGGATCTTCCAAAAGTTCCTTATTTATGCTCTTTATAGTGGAACCGTGACTTATAAATCTTGTTCCAAGATTTTTGCAAATTTTCTTTTGAAATGGTAGGTTGCAGCATTGAAGATACTGCAATCTTATATGCGTTCTTGTTAAGCCACAAGAAGGTGACCTGATTCGTTATACATCTCACAAACACCATGAAATGGATTTTGGTCATCGGGCGGATTTTGCGGTTTGCAGTTTTTTTTTCTTTAGCTGGAGGTTTGTACCCTCATAAGAACCACATTGTTCATGAGTTTAAGATCCTAAATACTACTTAAAGCTCTGTTTGGGAACCAGTGTTGGAGAGATTTGTAAGGAGTTAAAGGAAATACAAAAATTAGACTTCAAGAAAAATGGGTTTCAAAGGAGTTCTGAATTCCTTCTATTGTTTTGAAGCATAACTCATTCAAGGATTTAGGTTTTCAACTCCTTTTGATTCCTCATCATGCTTGGTTGTAGGTAACCATAGTTAAATCCTCTTGAGTACAACAACTAAGTAGATTGGGTTTAAGGAAAGAGACATGGTGAAAAAGGGATTTACCGAGGTAAATGTGGTGAAAATTTTGAACATTGAAAATTCAGAGACCCACCAGAATCTGTGATTCAAGGAGTTGTAAATACCTCTTCTTTATGGGAGGAGTTAAAATTTGAAGTTTTTAGGATTTAGAGTTGGTCGATTTCCAGCTGATATTTGATGCCTCCCTTCGCTCCCTTCTTCCAAACACAGTCCAAATCCTTTTGGACCCTGCCACATCACGTAACAGTCTCTGATCCCCTCCCATCTCTTCCAGTACCCTGCTCCGAAACAGAGCCTAAGATGTGTTGGTTAGCAATAGAGGAAAGATGAAAATTTTAACTCTAAATACTTCTGTTCAGCTATGGTAGTTTTCCAAAGGCAGATTCATATCCCAGCAAACCTTTCAAGTTAGTCGCCTCTTTGGACTTTTTATGTATTTTTCACTATTGTGACTGCTTGTTCATTGTGGACTCCATTGATATGAGCGTTGAAATGTATTGCCATTTATTTATATTAATGTTACTACTGCAACCAATGGGGGCTCCGCTTGTTTGGTAGGAGCTGTCAGTGCACGTCACCATGTGTTGGGACGTTGCAAGTTCAAAACCTAATGGTATGTTGTGTAATTGGTGGGGGTCTGACTAACCCCAGCTTGCCTTTCAAAAAAAAATGCTACTACTGCCATTCAAACACCCCTTAAAAAGGCGAGGGCTGTAATTGCTATTTGCTGTTTTGGTCATCAGGCAGATTTTGGCAAATTGTGGGGGTTTTAGGGAAACACGTCATTTTAGAGTACAGTCATTTTCCAATTTTTTTTTTGTATTCCTATTCTTTCGTGATCTTTCTTTTGTACTATACCAATTGTTTTTTGTCCTTAAATGTGTAAGTAGACTTAATATGGATAGAATAGGAAATTCTCATTTGTTATTCAGTCCTGAAAACAGACCAACTAAAATCTCTCTCTCTCTCTCTCTCTCTCTCTCTCTCTCTCTCTCTCTCTCTCTCTCTCTCTCTATCTATCTATCTATCTATCTATATATATATATATATATATATATATATTCAGTTCTGAAAACAGTCTAACTGAAATATATATATATACTGATACATATATAAATATATATACATACATCGGAGACCAGTTTGGTGGATAAGCATGAGCTCTTTGCAAAAGAAACGCAGATTCAAGGATTAAGGCCAAATAAAAATCTGTTTCATACAAGAACACCCTTGAACCCAGCCTAACGTGAGTCTAATGTAAGGCAGTCTACCATAAATTTAATTTTTTAGTTAATTGCCCTTTGGGAACAATGTTTTTGAAATCGATTGATACATCAAGTAAAATATGCAAATTTGCGTTTTGCATTGTTGAATGATATTGTTAGGAGGAGAATGTGGTTCAAGTTGTTACCGATAATGCCTTCAACTACGTCAAAGAGGGTAATTTGTTGATGGATAAGAGAAGACATTTACTTTGAACTCCTTGTATTGGAAGATATAGGAGAATTGAAAGAGTTGAACATTTTTTGAAAAACATGGCAATTGGTAGTATTCATAATACTCAAGTGTTGAGTATAATGAGAACACACACACAAAAGGACTTGCATAGGCTTGCACTGACGAGATTTGCAAATAGATTTTTGACTCTAGAAAGCATATATAATTGCAAAAAAGGCTTAAGGTACATGTTTATTGGAGATGATTGAGCAAAAAGTAGTTTCTCAAAAACATCAGTTGGCAAAAAATGTGAAAGCATGATTTTGACTTGAAAATTTTGAATGGGAGTGAGTCGTACTCTGAAAACAATGGCCCCTTTGATAGACGTGTTTTGATTGGTTGATAGTGATGAAGAGCCTGCTATGGGTTACATCTACAAGAAAATGAACGGTGCAAAAGACCAAATCAAGGTATAAATTAATTTGTTTTTGTATTCTACTAATTGTAAATTTTGTTTTTAAATTTCAACTTAGCTTTTATAATGATTATTTTTAATTATTTTACTTAATAGGTAAATTTGTGCAATGATGGAGAAAGGTATGACTCGGTTTGGGAGATGATCGATAAAAGATGGAGCAATCAATTGCACAAACCTTTGCATACAGCAGGCTTATATTTGAATTCAGTCATATATTATGAGTATGAAAATATCGAGTTCAATGAGGAGGAAATAAAGAATGGCTTATATGATTGCAGCGAAGCAGATCGAGATGCACTAGTAGAAAAACTCATAAGATATAGAATGGATAATGGACCTTTCAGGATGGACTTAGCAAAAAAGAAGAGAAAAGTGCAAACACCAGGTAAGATTATTAAATTTTATATAACTCGTTTTACATTAGTTTTATATCTCACATGTTTTATTTACATCTAATTTGATTTTTTTTAGTTGATCAGTGGATTTCTTCTGTCATTGGTTGTCCCCAGCTCCAAACTTTTGTTGTTCGTTGTTCGAGTCTTAGCCCTCACATGCAGTGCATCTAGTTGCGAACGTAACTGGAGTACTTTTGAAGCGGTAAAATATTATTTACTACTAATTCGTAATTACTAAATAATATTTATTAATTTGTAATTTATATATATTTAATTTTATATATTTTTTTTGCAAATCCATACCAAGAAAAGAAACAAACTTTTGCACAAGAAGTTGAATGATTTGGTTTGTGTGCAATATACTTAGAAATTAAAGGGAAGGTATAAGGAGCGAATGAACAAAGGAGATATCGACCCCATCGTCTTAAGAGAAGTCGATGATAATGATTTGTGGCCAAGTGAAGATGAGGCAATCTTCGAAGATGACACGTCACTTACATGGGGTCGTGTTTGTAAGCCATCCAGAGGTCCAAGACATAGGGCAAGGATAAGAGCGTGTGCTACTAAAGACCTAAGAAAGAAAAAGTTTAACAAAGGAAAGCATGTGTGTAATGAAACACTAGTGCAAAGAACAATGTCGCAAGATAACTACAAGAGATGCACAAGTATACAAACAAGAAGCTATTAATATGCAAAATACAATAAGCCACAAAGGGGAAAGTGACAAACACATACAATATGAGAGAGAGCTTAAAAATATAAAAAATCTATTATTGAAAATGCTTTTAACAAGCACTAAGTTATGGTGGGGCAAGACCCCTTATTTATACAACAAATGGAAGCAAAGGGGCTCCCATAGAGTCGTTGAGAGCCCCTCCAATACTCACATTTGTGATCGTTGGAGAGGGTCCCAACGGCTCTTATGAGGGCCCATTTAAAAAATAAAAGTAAAAGAAAAACAACAACAACTACGCCTTCATCCCAAAACAATTGGGGTCGGCGATATGAACCAAAAAAGAAAATCATTCAGGGTCCTCCACATGAATCCTTTTCCTCCAATCATTTCTATCCAATGCCATGTCCTCGGTGAGGTTCAAAGCATTCATATCCTTTCCTATCATCTTCATCCAAGTCTTCTTAGGCCTACCTCGACCTCTTTTGACTAATATATTTTTCCATTTGTCTATCCTTCTAACTGGAGCATCATTAGGCCTTCATCGAATATGTCCAAACCACCATAAACGATTTTCTCTCATCTTATTTTCAATGGATGCAATGCCTACCTTCTTAGGTATCTCCTCATTTCGAATCTTATCTTTTATTGTATTTCCACACATCCATCGAAGCATACGCATCTCAGCTACATTCATTTTTTTAATATGATGTCTCTTGGCCGCCTAGCATTCCGTACCATATAATAAAGTGGGCCTAATTGTCGTCCTATAAAACTTTTCCTTCAACCGCAATGGCATTCTACGATCGCACAGCACTCCAGTTGCACTTTTCCATTTCATCCACCCAACCTTTATCCTATGGTTTACATCTCCATCATTTTGAATGATAGGACCCAAATATTTGAAACAGACATCCACCGATATTTCTTGCTCACCAAGCTTCACTACACTCTCATCACTACTGAGTTGCTTACTAAACAGACATTCCATATATTTTGTCTTACTCTTACTCAACGTAAAACCTCTTGCTTCCAATGTCTGTCTCCATAATTCTAACTTAGCATTAACCCCAGCTCTAGACTCGTCAATCAAAACAATATCATCAGCAAACAACATACACCACGACACATTTTCTAGAATTGATTTCGTAAGTTCATCCATCACTATAGCAAATAGGAAAGGACTTAAAGTAGATCCTTGATGTAACCCAACTGTTATAGGAAAATTGTTTGTCACCCCTCCACAAGTGCGGACATTGGTTACCACTCATTCGTACATATCTTTAATTATACTAATGTACTTGAGAGAAACACCTTTCTTCATCATTGTCCACCAGAGAACTGTAAGAAAGTGAAAAATACGCTACAACAAATGTCTCTCAACAAGCTCTCACAAATACATCATAAGAACCACAAAGGTTCACAAAGAGGACTTAAGAATACACACAACCCGAAACGGGTATAAAAAATGAAAAATAAACAATTTTATTGATTTGAGATAAAAACCCAAAACAAGAGTAAGTATTTACAAGGGGAATAGCCCCATATTTATAAAGAGGTAGAGAGAAGCCTTAAGAGAGCTGTTGGACTCTCCAACGGCTCTAATAGAGCTGTTGGGGAATCCAACAGCTCTAATTCTAGTTGTATTTTAACTAGAATTAATTAAACGAAAAATCCTAACTAGAAAAGAGATAAAACATTACATGTCTATGAGATTACATATGAGATATTATATGAGATTACATATTTTAACACTCCCCCTCAAACTTACGGTTGGATAACCGAAAGTTTGCCTAAGAGAAAGTGAAACCTAAGAGCAACGAGAGGCTTGGTGAAGAAATCGGCCAGCTGATATTCTGAAGCAACATAGGGTAGATTGATGGTGCCACGCAAAAATTCCTCTCGAACATAATGGCAATCCATTTCTATATGCTTGGTGCGTTCATGAAATGTCTGATTGCTTGCAATATAGATAGAGCTCTTGTTGTCACAACACAGATTTGATGCTTTTGGACTTTCAACTCCCATATCGAAAAGTAGACGTCGAAGTCAGACTAATTCCATAGTAGTTGTAGTCATTGCCCTATATTCAGCTTCAGTTGATGAGAGAGAGACCTTTTGTTGCTTCTTACATCGCCAAGACACCAAGTATTCTCCTAAAAAGACACAAAAACATGTAGTTGAGTGGCGGTCATTTGGATCACCACCCCAATCTGCATCAGTATAAGAAGCAATTCTAAGTTAGAGGAAGCGGATAAAAATAATCCTCGAGAAATAGAATTTTTGATATATCTAATAATACGCAAAACTGCTCCCATATGAACAGAAGTTGGAGCATGTTGAAATTGACTGGTTGTATGGACCGCATGTGTAATGTCAGGTCTTGTGATAGATAGATACGATAGAGCCCCAACAAGTTGCCTATACGGAGTCGGATTCTCGAGTGACTCTCCATCATCAATCTTCATTTTGACATTCACAAACTCAGGAGTATCAACATGTCTTTCATCCGAAATACCTGACCTGGCAACAATATCTAATGCAAACTTAGATTGAGTTAGCAAGTAACCTCTAGGTGAGTAGGCAACTTTTATACCAACAAAATATTTCAAAAAACCCAAATCACTCATTTCAAAATGTGTTTTGAGAAATTTTTTAATATCATAAACTCCCTGTTTATCACTTCCAGTGATGATCATGTCGTCAACATAGAGTATAAGGATGATAATACCTGCATCAGAATTCTTAACAAACAAAGTTGTGTCAGTAAGACAAAATCGAAAACCAAAATCAAGCATAACCTTACTAAACTTATCATACCAAGCTTTTGGAGCTTTCTTGAGACCATATAAAGCCTTGTTTAGGCGAAGTGTTTTCCCTTTAGGTATATTCATTCATGGTGGTGGGTCCATGTATACTTCTTCAGCTAAAGTTCCATTTAGAAAAGCACTTTTAACATCCATTTTTTGAAAGATGTCATCCCTTTATTGATGCAAGAGCTATTAGGATTCTAACAGTGGTCATTCTAGCTACTGGGGTAAAGGTCTCTTCATAGTCTATTCCATATTCTTGAGAATAGCCTTTTGCCACCAACCGGGCCTTGAATCTTTCAAGAGTGCCATCACTCTTGGTTTTCACCTTGTACACCCAGCGACGACCAATAGGTTTCCTGTTGTTTGGAGGATGGTCTTGAATGGTCCAAGTATTTGCTTTTTCTATGGCTTCTAATTCGACTTTCATAGCCTTGACCAATTCTGGTTGATCCTTGGCTATATCATAATTGGGAGGTTCTTTATAGGAATGAATTAGAGCAATAAAGGCTTGATGTTTTGGTGAAAAAGACTAATATGACACAAACTTTGCAGGAACCCTCGAGATCCTAGTGGATTTTCTAGATGAAGAGGAAGATTCATGTTCCCTTGTGTATTTATCCAGGGCACACTGTCTTTCTAAATTTCTTCGTCTAGAGTATTGAATACAATCTTGACTATTTCTATGAGGATCAGAATCAATCACATCCATCTGATCATCTAGATCAATTTCTCTTTCACTATCCTTTGGAACTAGATCCAACAAGAAGGAATACTCATCTATTTCAGTAGAATTTTTGTTTTCAAAAAAACTTTCATTTTCTAGAAAGGATACATTCCTTGAAACGTATAACTTGTTGTTTTTAGGGTCAAAACATCTGTATCCTTTTTTATTATTTGCATATCCTAAAAAAGTACACGGTATAGCACGGGGAGAGAATTTATCATTCTTATCTGTAAAAACAAAGCACTTGCACCCAAACACCCTCAGTCTAGAATAATCAGGTTTTTGTTTATAAAGTTTTTCAGGAGAAATATTCTTTATTGAGGATGAGGGCATCCTATTAATAAGATACACAGCAGTTAAAATAGCTTCGGCCCAAAAAACTTTAGGAACTTGATGTGTGATAAGTAGTGTTCTAGTTGTTTCTATAATGTGTTTGTGTTTTCTCTCAGCTAACCCATTTTGTTGAGGGGATAGGGACAAGATTTTTGGTGTGAAATTCCATGTGAGTTCAAATATTCTTTAAATTCAGTTGATAAAAATTCTCCCCCTGAATCAGTGCGAAATATTGAAATATCATTCTTAAATTGATTTTTGACCATATTATGAAATATTTGAAAAAAAAAAACACTTCAAATTTGTGTTTGAGAAAGTAAATCCAGGTATATCGTGTAAAGTCATCCACGAAAATTACATAGTATAAAAATCCACCTTTTGACGTAACTGGTGCAGGACCCCAAACATCAGAGTGAATTAATTCAAGTGGTCGAGTGGAGACAAAAGTTCTTTCTTGAAATGCTAATCGTTTCATTTTTCCAAGAATACATTTTTCACAAGTGAAAGTTTCAAAATTACAAAATTTTTCCATGTTTGGAAAGTACTGAAGCTTGGATATACAAGGGTGACCAAATCTTTGGTGTAAAAGATCCAAGCCTACTTTTTGAACATTACAGCATAATGTTTTCTTGGGTAATTCCAAAAAATCCATGTAATATAAGCCTCCTTCTCTATGGCCTTCCCCAATCAGCTTCCCTGACTGGTGATCCTATACTTGACAATCATGAGAAGAGAAGGAAACATTACACCCATGATCAGTTAATTGAGAAACAGATAAGAAATTTAGATTAAGTTTGGGGATATATCTAATCTTTGGAACACAAAATCTTTTTGAGTTTTGAGAGTTATTTTCGAAATTTTCTATTCCTTTTATCTCAAGGGATGTTCCATCCGCAGTAAAAACACTCGATCCACTTGAGTCATAACAATGCGACAGTAATTTTAAATTTGGTGTCATGTGAAAAGAAGCACCAGAGTCAAGAAGCCATAGGGGTTTACCTGGATCGGAGGTGCCAACAGAAGAGATCGCAACTCCAGCTGAGGGAGAAGTTCCTTTAAGAAGAGGTTGTAGAGCCTCCACCAGCTGAGACAGGGACAAGTTTCCAATGGATGTCTCATTTGATTCTTTTGATTCAACAGCAGCTACCTTCTTCTCATAAGATTTTTTCAACTTTGGACAGTAAGTTTTAATATGTCTGGGTTCATGACAGTAATAACAAATAACTTTTCTCCTTTCAAAATCGCCTCCTTGCCTTTCATTATTTATTCTCCCAATATGTGGAGGTTTGTATGTGCGAATGTGATTACCTGGTCTAGATACAACTAAAACTGTATCATCATCGCTTTTGTCGACTCGTTTCTTGAGTCTATTTTCTTCCATACTTAGCTCTTCAATGGTATCTTCAATAGAGGGAACATTTCCCCGATGTAGAAGAGCGGACTTGGTTGATTCAAATTCGGGTCTCAACCCATTTATAAATTGAAAAAAATGCTCCGCATTTACTTGATTTTGGCGAAGCTCAATGTCTTGTGGACAATGTCACTTTGGTTCAAGAAGAGCCAACTCTTCCCATAGTTCGGATAAGCTATTGTAGTATTCTCTAATACTTCTCTCTCCTTGAACCATATTCCGAACATTTTCTTGTAAGTTACATATATGAGCAATATCTTTAAGAGAATACATTCTCTTAAGATATTCCCACGCATCATTAGCATGTTCAAATTTTGCGAGACTTGAACACTTCTTTATGTCTACACTAGAAATTAGCCAAGACATGATCTTGGCGTGACCCATTCTCCATTCTTTCCATTCCTTTTCATATGTGGAGATGGCCTTAGTTTTTTCCACCTCTGAAAGAGGTACTTCTCTTCCACCTTCTTTAGTGAGCGTTAGTTTAGGTTCCTTATCGGTTTCATCAACTAAGCCCCATAGACCCTTTCCCCAAATAAGATGCTTCATGATTGAAGCCCATGTTACATAGTTTGAATCATTGAGTTTTATGGACTTAATGGTGACATTATCATTGTCATCCATTTTACAAGCTTGGGAATGAGAGGGGAAGAAGAAAACCAAGTGAGAAGAGGAATATTTTAACCACAAAGATCGGAAATAAGTAGCCTTCCACGCCCTTCAAGGCTACACACGAGCACTCCTTCAAAGAGACTTCACTTTCTTGAATAGTTGCATGGCACGCTTCCCAATACACGTCCACCGACCTTGCTTTGATACCATGTAAGAAAGTGAAAAATACGCTACAACAAATGTCTCTCAACAAGTTCTCACAAATACATCATAAGAACCACAAAGGTTCACAAAGAGGACTTAAGAATACACACAACCCGAAACGGGTATAAAAAATGAAAAATAAACAATTTTATTGATTTGGGATAAAAACCCAAAACAAAAGTATTTACAAGGGGAATAGCCCCATATTTATAGAGAGGTAGAGAGAAGCCTTAAGAGAGTTGTTGGACTCTCCAACGGCTCTAATAGAGCTGTTGGGGAGTCCAACAACTCTTTTTGGATTTACCTTTTTGACTTGGTCAAAAAGGTAAAGGCCAAATCAGTCCAATGATGGACTGGTTTGGCTAATTCTAGTTGTATTTTACCTAGAATTAATTAAACGAAAAATCCTAACTAGAAAAGAGAAAAAACATTACATGTCTATGAGATTGCATATGAGATATTATATGAGATTACATATTTTAACAAG
Source organism: Nuphar pumila (assembly GCF_984573655.1). Classification (NCBI taxonomy): domain Eukaryota; kingdom Viridiplantae; phylum Streptophyta; class Magnoliopsida; order Nymphaeales; family Nymphaeaceae; genus Nuphar; species Nuphar pumila. The sequence continues at coordinate 22,075,532 of NC_143252.1, read as the reverse complement.
AACATCTCTAGGTACTCTATCGTATGCCTTCTCTAAATCAATAAAAACCATATGCAAATTTTTGTTCCTCTCTCTATATCTCTCAATAATTTGTCTAAGAAGATGTATAGCTTCCATAGTTGATCTTTCAGGCATAAAACCAAATTGATTCTCCGATATCATGACCACCTTCCTCAACCTATGCTCAATCACCCTCTCCCAAAGTTTCATAGTATGACTCATGAGTTTTATACCACGATAGTTTGTGCAATCTTGTATGTTACCCTTATGCTTATATAGAGGCACCAAAGTACTCTTCCTCCACTCCTTAGGCATCTTATTTGTCCGCCAAATCTTGTTAAAAAGATTTGTCAACCATTCTAAACCATTCTCACCCAAGCATTTCCAAGCCTCGATGGGTATACCATCTGGTCCAACTGACTTTCTTGATTTCATTTTCTTCTTTAAAGCCTCTGTAATTTATTTCTTTTGAATCTTACGCATGAAGTCATGATTCATCTCATGAGAAGGAATGGAGAAGTCTCCAAGATCCTTAGCATGACTTCCATTAAAAAGCTTATCAAAATAATCTTTTCATCTCTCCTTAATCTCCTCATCTTTGACTAAAACCCTTTGAGTTTCATCTTTAAAGCATCTAACCATACCCAGATCCCTCAATTTCCTATCTTTTATCTTTGCAAGCCTATAAATATCTTTCTCTCCCTCTTTGGTATCCAACTTGTCATAAACTTCCTTATATACCTTATCCCTCGCGTTTCGAACTACTTTCTTAGTTTCCTTCCTTGCTATCATATACTTTTCCAAATTCTCATTATCATGACTTTTACTTAGATTTCTATAACACTCTCTTTTAACCTTAATAGGTAATTTGACATCCTCGTTCCACCATGATGTATCCTTACCTAGCAGTGCACCGCCTTTAGACTCACCCAATACCACCTTAGCCACCTTTCTCATGCAACCCGCTATCTTATTCCACATTGATTCTGAATCCTCCTCGAGACACCAATCAGCTTCCTTAACTACTTGCTTTACAAACATTCCTTGTTTAGCTCCTTTCAGTGCCTACCACTTAATTCTAGGATCTATCTTATGTCTATCCCTTTTGCGGCATTTTCTAATTCTAAGATCTAAAATTAAGACTCTATGTTGTGTAGCTACACTTTCTCCTGGTATAACCTTACAATCGATGCAACAACCCCTATCTATCTTTTTAAAAAGGAAAAAAATCTATCTGACTCGTATTAACCCCACTTTTAAATGTTATTAGGTGAGACTCCCGCTTACTAAACCAAGTGTTGGCTAAGATCAAAACCAAAATCTAAAATCCTTTCTCCACTTTCGTTTCTTTCTCCTATACCATAGCCTCCATGAATACTCTCAAATCCATCCCTACTAATGCCTACATGTCCATTAAGGATGAAAATCTTATCTCCATGAGATATCCCTTGTACTGCTCCGTCTAAATCTTCCCAAAATTGATGCTTAATGGAATCATCTAAACCTACTTGAGGTGCATAAACACTAATAATATTAATGATATCCATACCTAATACTAATTTAATAAGTAAAATCCTATCCCCCTTCCTACGGACCTCAACTACATTATCTATAAACTCACGACTAATAACAATCCCTACTCAATTCCTATTCTTATTTATTCCTGTATACCAAATCTTATATCCCCAAGAGTCTATCACTTTTGCTTTCTCACCTACCCATTTGGTCTCTTGTAAACATAAAATATCAATCTTTCTCCTACATATAACATCTACTAACTCTACCAACTTACCAGTTATAGACCCTATGTTCCAAGTGGCTAACCTAATTTTATGGTCTTGAACTATCGTCTTTACCTTCACCCGTCCAACAAAGTGAGGCAACCCTTGCCTATTTGACACCACACTCGGGCACCGGTATGACCCGACGCTCCTAGGCGATGACCTAGCAACCCTTGGCCATTTATCACTGCCTCCCGGCCTATAGAGTACAGCGCGTCGCTCAGTAGGGAACGTCCCAACGAAATTCTCATATTGGTTCATATTCAAAGGGTGTGACTAAGTTTTTATGTTGGCTGTCATTGGCCTACCGCAACCCTCCTCCTATATTAGGGCTTGGGACCGAACAGAAAGAGAAAAGGGATTTACAAAAAAAAAAAAACTTGATGATGAATCATAACCAAAACAGAAATGCAGCACAATGATCACAGATAAATCCTATTTGTGTGAGGAAAGCATACCTGGAGGCCTCAACAGTGCCTGGAAACCGAAGATCGTGTAGGGTTCTCCGACGAACAGTGGTCGGTGTTTCCTGAAAAAAACAAAACAAAACAAAACAACATAAAGAAACCACCGTGCAGAAAAATGCCCCAATCGTGAGGGAAGAGTCCGGAAACCACCGTGCAGGAAAAGCCCCAATCTTGAGGGAAGGAAGAGGCCTCTTTCTAACCCTCCAATCGTGAGGGAAGAGGCCAGAAACCACCGTGCAGGAAAAGCCCCAATCGTGAGGGAAGAGGCCTCTTTCTGATCTGACAGGCCCAGTATAGATGGGAAAACCAAAAAGAATGATCTGTTGAAACAGAGGGCTCAAGCAAACTCTAGAACGAGAGAGGCCTACTTCTTGAGACGCCACTCTGCATATCAAGTCAATCCCTGACCAGATGCACTTGTTGGAGACGACATCGTGGGTTCTCCGGTGAGGGTCGGCGGCGAGTGCCGAACGGGGTGTTGCCGAAAGATGTCGCAGGGGAAGACACCGGCGCAGGGGGTTCGGCAAATCGAGGAAGATGGGGGAGAGGGGGTTCGACTGAGGGTTGTCGGTAGAAGAGGACTGTCGACGAGGGTCGTCGGCGAGTGCACAGGGTTCTCTGGCGAGGGTCGTCGGCGAGTGCACAGGGGAAAGGCAAGGTGGACGACGCAGTGGGAGACACCGGTGCAGGGGGTTCGGCGAGGGTTTGAGAGAGAGAGAGAGACACTCGGCGAGGGTTTGAGAGAGAGAGAGAGAAAGACCCTAATGGACATTTGTATTTACAAGTGAAAAGTCCCTAATAGACATGTGTATTTACAAGTGAAAGGACTAATTTGCCCCTAATGGGCATTACAAAAGATATACATATATATAGACATATATACAACAACAACTACGCCTTCATCCCAAAACAATTGGGGTCGGCGATATGAACCAACAAAGAAAATCATTATGGGTCTTCCACGTGAATCCTTCTCCTCCATTCATTTCTATCCAATGCCATGTCCTCGGTGAGGTTTAAAGCATTCATATCCTTTCTTATCACCTCCATCCATGTCTTCCTAGGCCTACCCCGACCTCTTTTAACTAATATATTTTCCAATTTCTCCATCCTTCTAACTGGAGCATCATTAGACCTTCGTCGAATATGTCCAAACCACCGTAAACGATTCTCTCTCATCTTATTTTCAATGGGTGCAACGCCTACCTTCTTACGTACCTCCTCGTTCTGAATCTTAGGCCCGCTTTACTATATAGTACGGAATGTTGGGCTGCCAAGAGACATCATATTCAAAAAATGAGTGTAGCTGAGATGCGTATGCTGAGATGGATGTGTGGAAATAAAGATATATAGACATATATATGATATATATATATATAACAACCATATATTTTAACACCTCCCTTCAAACTTACAGTGAGATCACCGAGAGTTTGCTTAGAAGAAAGTAGAAACGAAGTGATGGCAAGGCTTTGGTGAAGAAATCTGCTAGCTAGCTGATAGTCTGAAGTAACATATGGTAGTTGAATGGTGCCCCGTAAAAATTCATCTCGAACATAATAACAATCTATCTCGATGTGCTTTATTCGTTCATCATGGAAGGTGTGATTACTAGCAATGTAGATGACACTCTTATTGTAGCAACACAACTTCGAAGGAATAGAGATAATGACTCCCATATCTTTGAGCACACTTTTCAACCAAACAAGTTCAGTGGTAGTTTTGGCCATCGCCCTATACTCAGCCTCCGTGGAAGATAGAGACACCTTATGTCGTTTCTTACATCTCCAAGAGATTAATGATCTTCCAAGAAAAATGCAATAACCTGTTGTAGAAATATTGGGATTACCACCCCAATCAGAGTCACTATAAGCAATTAAATTAGGAGATGAAGAGGAAGATAAGAATAGTCCTTTGGTTATGGTTTCCTTCAAATATCTAATAATTCTCATAACGACAACCATGTGAATGATAGTAGGAGCATTTTGAAATTGACTTGCACTGAACAACATGAGCAATATCTGACCTAGTAATAGACAAATACGTTAGTGATCCAATCAATTGACGATAAGGAGTGGGATCTTCTAAAGGAGTTTCATCATTGGCTTTCATCTTAGCGTTGATTAATTTTGGAGTCTCCACTTTCTTTCCGTCAGTTAAGTCAGACTTAACAATAATATCTAATGTAAGTTTCATCTGAGACACAACATATCCCCAAGGAGAATGTGCAACTTCGATCCCTAAAAAATACCTTAGAAATCCAAGGTCAGACATATCAAAATTATTTTTAAGAATATTTTTAATAAGTTCAATGCCCTTTTTATCATTCTCAGTGATGATCATGTCATCAACATATAATAATAAAATAGTTATGTGATCACATGCATACTTAACAAAAAAAACAATATCAGTATAACAAGAGATAAAACCATTATCAAGAACAACTTTACTAAAGCGATCATACCAATCTTTTAGAGCTTGTTTAAGACCATAAAAAGCTTTATTGAGTTTAAGAATCTTTCCCTTCTCAATCTCAAGACCCGACAGAAGATCCATATAGACTTTTTCACAAAGATTCTCATTTAAAAAGGCAATTTTAACATCTAATTGATAGATATGCCATTGTTTAATAGACGTTAAGGCTATTAAGGTTCTTACGCTAGTTATCCTAGCCAAGGTTGTTAAATGTGATGAGGCGAAGCGAGGCGTTGAGCCTGTTATGAAGCGAGGCGTTGAAGCGTAATCTTCATGATCAAAATAAAAATTCTATATAAACAAATAGTTGCACACCTCCATTGATGAACGTAAGCGTAAACATCATCTCTGGGCGATAGGAACAAATAAAATTCTATAGTTTCCTGTGAGACGATGCCTTCGCAAAGCCCAGAAGGTTCCAAGATAAGATCTTCATTGAGCTGGAGATCAGGGATTCTCGGGCAGCCAAATCCTTCTTCAATGCCTTGACCTTGCTCTGCAAATTGTCCCGGTCCAACTCAAGCCCCTGCATCTTGCTGTGGAGCTCGTTGATGTAGGAGACGGCATCACCGAGAAGTGATGCCTTGTCCATCTTCGACACATTGGGGACGACGGCTCGCAGGGCATAGAACCTCTGGTTCAGCTTCTCTCGCCTCTGTTGCTCCGCCTCCACATGATTCAGCGGCTCCTGCCCGTTGGCTGGCTTCCTGCCCCGCTTCCTCGGTCGCTTCTCGAGATCCACCCGCCAGCTCTCTGTCTCTCGCATCGACGCCTCGAGGTCAGAGTGGTCTGAGTCTGCCCCCGACTTCACCCCGGACTGAAGGACGATCGCAGAGGAGAAAGACAACATTTTGTCTTCAACATTGTCGTTCCTTGACAGCCCAGAGGCCGACCACTTCTTCTTCTCATCCACTGTAGTTGCTAGCACCGCCATCTTCAGCTCCAACGAGCCGCCAAAAGTTAAGGTTCCGGCCACCGCGCACCGAAGAGGGAAGAGTAACATGATGTGTACGCCTTAGAAGCGAAGCGCGCTTCGACACGAGGTGTGCGTTTCGAGACTCAAATGCCTCACTACAGTGCCTCGGTACCTTGAGCTTGCGCTTCGCCTCTGAGGCGTACGCTTCAGGTACTGAGGCGTACGCTTCAGGTACTGAGGCGTACGGCTCTCACAACACTGATCCTAGCAACTGGGGCAAAGGTTTCTTCATAATCAATTTCATATTCTTGTGCATACCCTTCAGCAACTAACCTAGCTTTGTATCTTTCTAATGTCCCATCACTCTTGGTTTTGACTTTATAAACTCATCTACATCCAATAGCTTTTTTTCCTAAAAGAAGACCTACAATTGTCCAAGTGTTACATTTGTTGAGTGTTTCTAACTCAAGTCTCATAGCATCAATCCAATGTGGATGTTGCTTAGCTTCTTTAAAATTTGAAGGCCCATGATAGGAATAGATCATCATTAGACAAGTTCTATAATTTTGAAAAAAAAGAATCATATAACACAAATTTTTGAGGAGGTCTATTATTCCTATAAAATCGCCTAGGTAGGGATTCTTCAACTTGATTTTCTAAAGAATTGTCTTGAGAGTATATATCAAAAGCATTTTGATGTTCATTGCCCTCTCACCGAGTATACACATGTATATCATTGGGATTCTCATTGTGTGAATCATCATTTTGATAAGAATTGTCATCACAAATAGTATCATTAAAATCTTTAGACTTATTTATAGGCAATAAGTCAAAGAGGAAAGAGTAGTCAATTTCTTCCTTAGATTTTTTAAACTCAAATTCATTTTGTTCTTCAAGAAATGTGTGAAACATAAAGTTTGTTATTTTTAATATCATAACATCTATACCCCTTTTGATTTTCACCATAGCCAATTAAAGCGCATTCAAGAGCTTTTGGTGAAAGTTTATCTTGTCCTTGAAAAAGAACAAAGCATTTACAACCAAAAATTCTTAATCTTTTAAAATCCGGAGACATTTTGAACAATTTTTTAAGAGGAACATTTTTTAAGGATGAGGAAGGCATCTAATTTATAAGATAAGTTGCAGAAAGAGCGGCTTCGGCCCAAAAGTTATTTGAAACATTTTTAGAGTCAAAGGAGTTCTTGTTTCAATGAGATGCCTATGTTTTCTTTCGGTAAGACCATTTTGTTGAGGAGTTTTAGGACAAGATATTTGATAAATAATGTCATTTTGTTTATGTAACGACCCCAACTCCTACTTTTGAAAAATGCGGAATATTTTTTTTTCTAAGAGTCGCGGAAAACTTCCCAGAGACCTGGGGTCCCTACAGTTCCAATTTCAGTTGGATAACCACACACCACAAAGCAACTTACATTTATCAATCATAACCAATCCACTGAACTCTTTTATTAATGAATCAATAAGAGTAATATGTTCAATGTCAAAAGTGAAATATCAAATTGCAGGAAATCAGAAGAACTAAAAGAAAACACAGGTAGAGCCACTTTGTTCGTAAGTGAAGCCGTCTGAAACAAATGTGACCCTCGTATCCCTCAGAAGCGAGTCGACTTCACTGATCACCTATGCCTGGGAAAAACCAATAAAATAAGAGGGTCAGAAATCAGAAGAATTCTGCATACAGGTTTCCCTAATGAATCAAATAAGAAAAAGAGCATAAATAAGATCCATGTAATATTTTGAGGAATACGATTATAATCAATTCCTAAGTCAATTAACCATTCATGCATAATTAAACATTTAACAGGAGGGAACACGAAATATGTAACATTGATCACAACTTAATCAATAAGGCAATTAAATGCAAAAGAGCTCAACATCATACAATGATCAACATAAACAACCAAGTGAACATGCATGAACTAATGCATAGCAAGAATATGCATGATTTATGTGCAATGCATGAACCATTTATTATCTTCCATTTAAGTTTTCCTCTTTCCATATGCATGTCCTATTAAATGCACACAATCTTTAAGTTCCTCTTTTTAATTTATCATTGCCCGCGGATACACCAAACGGGTACAGTCCCCGAGGTCAAGTAGGGTTCCCGGGGTAGCTTAACACACAATTTGTATTTTATTACCGGGTTTCACACTTAGCCCTCGACCGATATCAGGAAACAGCACCATCTATCGGAACCTTGGAAAACAGCATCCAAAGTCAGGGACACTAGGGAAAACAGTATCCACTGGCGCCACTTTCTTGGTATACCAAAACAAACTCACAGCTGTGACTAACACACCACTCCCGGGTAAAGTGGCGGACTCTCCCTAAAACCGTGGTCAGGAGAAGAACCTCAATATCGGGTTCAGGGGCAACAAAACGCACACGGAGTTTTTGTATCCTCACGGTTTCCCCCAAACCGCAACATCCAAGATTCCCACGCCAAAGCAGGGACATCGAGGAGAAAGTGAATTACACTGTTCTTTATTTTCTTTTTATCTGGTTATTAATTCATCTCTTTTTCATTTGCAAATTTACATGCAGAATTAATAACATAAGCTTGCACATCAGCATGCTAAGCTTTTCACGGGACCACAGCCCGTGACAACATAGAACAGTGCGGTAAAACAATCCTATCACATTAGATTTGTTGCAATGCATCAAAATAACTACAACAGAGAACGACTGGTTCTCGAGGCTTACCCAGCCCCTGATGATCCAATTTGATCATCACTGCATTCATAAGCAAAATCATAAAGAGTATGTCACTTATGCATTCTTTTCACACACTTTTCAATGCACATTCATCTGCGACAAAATCAATAATATTTAAATACATGAGCACGAGTTCCCACACCAACAATGCAATGCATACTTTCATTCATTGCACAATTCCTGCCAGATGCATGATTTCATTAATGAATTATTCCAATTAAAACGTACGAACACTCATGCCATTTTGATCTTGCAAAAGCACCTAAATTCCGTATATGTACTTGCACAAGTAAGCCTGCTTGCAACAACAATTTTGAATAAGTATCACACAACAAGTTCAATCAGATAAGGAACAACACCCCTTTGTATGCATATGATTAAGCTCAATACACTTAGCATAATTTGTAATATTCGCATGCATAGCCTAACCAATTTATTTTTCATAAACAGAAAATTTGGGCCTGTCCATACCAAACTGCATATATATATATATATATATATATATACTTATATATATATATATATTTTTAAAGGGAGACTGCTCCAGCACCCAGCCGACCGACGGTCGGTTGGGACTCGGCTCCAGCCCAGCTGACTCAGTCGGCTGAGCTTGGCAGTCACTATACACGCCCAGCTGGGCCAGTGAGCACCCTGCCAAGGCCTGGCAAGATGCTGCCCAGCTTGCACCAGTCCAACCAGGATGGACTAGTCCTAGCAGGGCCTGGCATGCCCCAACCGACCCACTCGGCTGGGCTGCCAGGTGTCCAGCTGGTACGAAGATGGGTCTGGTTCAGCCTGACCAGACCCCAGCTGAGCCATGTACACGGCGAAGCCCCACAGGCTTGCACAGGCTTTTGCATCCAGACTTTTTCTACAAGTACTCCAAAGGGGATAAACATACCACTTAACACCAATGTTCTCAACTAAACCAACTGCCCAGTGCATGCACATTTAGATATCCCAGCAAAAGTAAGTTAAGACCAAAACTGAAAGCACATAAACATACTGTATTTCAAATCCTAAAAAGAAATATTGCCCATATGTCAAGATAGATAATACTCATGCAGTTAAATTTTACACTAAGTGGACGGTGAGTCTTATTCAAATTTGAAAATTTTATGCATAAACTGAAACAGACTCAAATGTGCCTAGAAAATGCCTTGTGTAAAATGTCTGCCATAGGCTGCCAAGCGTACCAGCCGATTGGCTGGCCTGGCAGGCCTGTTAGACCTGCAATAGGTCTGCCCATGGTTGGCTTGGCAGGGCCGACAGCTGCCCCAACCAAGCCCAGCTCGGTTGGGCTGCCAGGCACCCTACTGCGGCCAACAACCCACATTAAAATGTGTTTTTTTTTGTAGCTGACAACATACCAAAATCCCTAAAAAGTTTCAGAATAGCATGTATGCTCACATAACTCAAGTATACACATATTTACAAAGTTCATAACCATGTCATGAAATAAATATCAGTCATAAACATACGTTCAACAACGTTTTTGGCCTTATTTCCAGATTTACATGTCTTACTAATCCACAACATGGGTTCTTCAAAGAAAATTAACATCACCATGGGGCACACACATGACAATCCCTATTTTGCACAGATAAAAATTCTGTTTTACTATAAGAATGCATCCATATGTACGTTGTTTCAAATAACCTAAAACAAAAGACCATGAAACACATGGATTTCATCAATGGATTGTAGAGTAAATGCTTAGATTTACTCACCCACATGGTTCTACACTAAAATACTTCATGGAAATCGAATCCATGTTCGTTTTCCTCACTTAACCCAAAAGAAAACCCCGTACCTTGTTGAAGATTTCTCCGGCGGTCTTTCCGGCAATCGAAGGCTGCCGTGGCGGAAACAACGAGCTAACTGGAGTCGCCCCTTCCCTGCTACCGTGACAGGGAGTGTGGCTGTTTATTGCCGCGGCCCTCGGTGGTTGTTGGTGGCCAAAGCTCGCTGGCGACCTCCACCACTCCGATGCACGCCCCCACGAGAGAGAGAGAGAGAGACGAGGGAAGGGAGAAACGAGAAAGATGAGGGAAGAGGGTGAGACCCCCTCTTCCACCTCCCTTTTTATTGCCGAAACCCCCCTCTTCCGAGAGGCGCAGGGTTCGGTTACACCAGCCGACCCCCCCTTTCCTTGTACGCGATCGGGGTTAGGGTTCTCTCAGAACCCTAACGCCTGCTAAAGATATCGGGCTTATGTTTCACGCCCCCCCTTAATAAGCGATATCGGGTCCGGGTCCGAGCCCGTGACCCGCGACGCTGGGTCCATTTTAATAATGGACCCGGTCTCGCCTATGAGTGTCGGATCCTCAGTTGGATCCGTGGATCCAACTGTGGGTCCGACCCTATATACTAAAGTTTATTTATTTATTATTATTTTTTTTTTCTTATAAACACTGTTAATTATTTATTTAAATATTATAAGTATAGTTTTAATACCCCATTGTGGGTTATTTACGCGTTCTTTTATGGATCCGGTAACGGATCCGAGGCCCAAATTTAGAAAAATACTCGTTATTTTCAAATAAATTTAAATAAATAAATTACAAAAATTGAGGTTATTACAGTTTAAGATAGTTTTGAAATTCATTTGACATATATTCACCTCTGGAATTGGATCTAAAAATGGCTATGTTGTTTTCAAATTGATTTTGAGTAAGGATATGAAATTCTTTAAAGATAGAGAAAACATCGGATTTGTTTTTAATAATATAAACTCATGTGTATTTAGTAAAATCATCAATAAAGACAACATAGTATGAATATCCTCCTTTAGACATAACGGTTGTTGGTCCTCATACATCATGTTAAAATGTAAACTGTAATATATATATATATATATATATTATTTAATATTATTATATTTTCTTTTATTATTTTCTTTTTCTATTTTTCTTTATTTTCTTTTTTAGCATCTAGTTCAATAGAAACTAGATATTTGATCCAGTCAAGTTCCTGTTGGAACTTGACTGTGCAAATAGTTGTTGGACTGTAGTCCAACAACTATAATAAATGATGTTGGACTATAGTCCAACAGCTATAATAATAAATGTTGTTGGACTGTAGTCCAACAGCTATATTAAGAGACGTTGGAATCCAACGTCTCTTTTGGAGAGCTCAAAATGAGCTCTCCTCTCTCCCACTTTTTTGTATATACAGGGGTGAACCCCTTCAATGTAAATAACCATGCTTCTTAAGCATTTTGTTCATGAATAAAGTATTATTTATTTTTCAAGTGTTCTTCCTTTTATACACTTTCAAGGGTCATGCTTGTAGTGTCTCCAATAGACACTTGTTTGTGAGTTATTTGTGCATTTGTTGAAGACCACCATTTCATTACATGGTATCAAAGCTACGAAATCCTTAGATCTTGAAGTGCTTCCGCCTCGATTTTTGTGCCACATTTACAAAAGGTGTTTCATCACCTTGTTCTTGGCTCAAGAAGATTTGTTTGAAGAAAGGCGAACTTGTGCTACAAAAAAAATTGGTTTTGTATCCTCTCTTATTCCTTTGTCTACTCTTTTTCTTTTCTTTTTATTTCTCTCTCTCTCTCCTCCTATTTATTCCTCTTACCCTTGTAAAAGATGGATGACAATGATAAGATCACCATCATTCCTATGAAGCTAAATGATACTAACTATGTAATGTGGGCTTCGATTATGAAGCACCACATTTGGGGAAAAGGTTTATGGGGTATAGTGGATGGTTCCGATTTGGAACCTAAACTATCTCTTACCAAGAAAGAGGGTGATAAAGAGGTTCCTCTAACGAAAGAAGAGAAGAGTAAGGCGTTAGCCACTTATGAAAAGAAATGGAAAGAATGGAGGATAGGGCATGCAAAAATTATGTCATGGCTCATCAATAACATAGACATTAAAAAATGCTCTAGTCTAGCTAAGTTTGAGCATGCCGATAAACATGTATTCCCTTAAAGATATTGCACATGTATGCAATTTACAAGATAAAGTTCGGACAATGACTCAAAAAGATAAAACTATTCGAGAATATTATAATGAGTTGTCCGAACTTTGGGAAGAGTTGGCTCTTCTTGAGCCCAAATGGCATTGTGCCGAAGACATCGAGCTTCGCCAAAAGCAACTCGATATGGAACATTTCTATCAATTTGTGAATGGTCTAAGGCCGGAGTTTGAATCCACCAAATCGGTCATTTTCCATCGTGGAAAAATTCCTTCTATTGTTGATACTATAGAAGAGCTCACTATGGAGGAAAATAGACTTAGAAAAAGTACTCCAAAAGTTGATGATGACTCCGTTTTAGCTGTATCTAGATCGGGGAATCATACTCGTACTTACAAGCCGCCTCATTTTGGAAGGCAAAACGGCAACTTTGATAAATGAAAAGTTATTTGTCATCATTGTCATGAACCGGGGCACTATAGGCCTCAATGTCCAAAGTTAAAAAGAAGAGAAGAAAAAAGAGTTGCATCTGTTGAATCTGAGTCAAAAGATCAAGATGCACCTGTGTCTATGGCTCAACTGATGGAAATCCTTCAACCTCTTCTCAAAGGGGTATCCTCCTCAACCGAAGCCTCAACTGGAGCGGCAGTTGCATCTTTCTCCGGTCCAGGTAACTTTCCTTGGCTTTTAGATTCTGGTGCTTCTTTTCATATGACCCCAAATGTTAATAGTCTATCTGAATGTCTTAAAAATAACTCAAGTGTGTCAAAGGTTTTTACAGCCGATGGCACATCTCTCGAAGTAAAAGGAATAGGATGTTTTAAAAATCTTCAAAAATCCAAAAGATTTTTTATCCCAGAAGTTAGATATATCCCTAAACTTAATTTGAATCTCTTATCTGTCTCGCAAATATCTGATTATGGATGTAATATCTCCTTCTCTTCTCATGGTTGTTTGGTACAGGATCGCCAGTCAGGGAAGCTGATTGGGGAAGGCCATAGAGAAGGAGGACTTTATTACATGGACTTTTTGGAATTACCCAAGAATGCATTTTGTTATAATATTCAGAAATTAGAATTGGATTTATGGCACAAAAGGCTTGGCCATCCTCATATGTCTAAAATTCAATATTTTCCAAGTTTGAAAAATTTTTGTAATTCTGAAAATTTTTCTTGTAAAGACTGCATTCTTGGCAAAATGAAAAGGTTACCATTTCTTAGTAGAACTTTTGTTTCCTCACGACCACTTGAGTTAATACATTCGGATGTTTGGGGCCCCGCACCAGTTATTTCCAAAGGTGGTTATACATATTATGTCATTTTTGTTGATGACTTTTCTAAACATACTTGGATTTATTTTCTTAAACATAAATCTGATGTATTTGCTAACTTCCAAATATTTCATAAAATAGTTAAAAATAAGTTTCAAAATGATATTTCTGTTTTTCGCACTGATTCAGGGGGAGAATTTATGTCCAACGAATTCAAAGACTATCTCAATTTACATGGTATTACACATCAAAGATCATGTCAACACACTCCACAACAGAATGGCCTAGCCGAACGCAAACATCGGCACATTATGGAAACTACTAGGACATTGCTAATTGCAAATCAAGTTCCAAAAAGTTTTTGGGCTGAAGCGGTCCTAACTGCCACCTACATCATTAATAGGATGCCATCTTCCTTATTAAAGAATACAACTCCAATAGAAAAGCTTGTTAATTTAACTCCAGATTATTCTAGATTAAGAGTCTTTGGATGCAAATGTTTTGTTTTCACCAACAGAAATGATAAACTCTCTCCTCGTGCAATCCCATGTGCCTTTTTAGGATATGCTGATAATCAAAAAGGCTACAAGTGTTTCGATTTTCAAAAAGACAAATTATATGTGTCAAGAAATGTATCTTTTTTGGAAAAAGAAAGCTTCTTTGAATTTGAAAAATCCAAGGATGTCACTGAATACTCGTTTTTAATTGATCCAACTTCAAAATCCAATGAATGTGATGTTGGATGTGACCTTGACAATGATCAAAGTCCTATTGTTGTTGAAAATGATGATAATGAAGAGCAAATCCATAGGGATGTTAGTCTACAATATTCAAGACGTAGAGAGCAAAATCTTCCATGTGCATTACAAAAATACTCTGAAGTCTCACCTAGAAGAACGTCTAGAATCTCTAAACCTCCAGAAAAATTTGTGTCTTATGAATCTTTTTCATCCACGTATAGGGCTGCCATTACATTAATACAATCATATGTTGAACCATCATCCTATTCTCAAGCAAAAAATCATATAGAATGGATAGAAGCCATGAAAATAGAATTGGATGCACTAGAAAAGGCCAATACTTGAACGATACAAGATATTCCTCCGGATAAGAAACCTATAGGTTGTAGGTGGTATACAAAGTCAAAACCAAAAGTGATGGGACCCTGGAAAGATATAAGGCCCGTTTAGTAGCAAAAGGATATGCTCAAGAGTATGGCATCGATTATGAAGAAACATTTGCTCTTGTGGCCCGTATGACCACTGTTAGAACTTTAATAGCCTTGGCCTCCATTAGAACATGGCCTATCTTTCAATTAGATGTCAAAAATACTTTCCTGAATGGGAATCTCGTTGAAGAAGTATACATGGAAGCCCCACCTGGTATTAGTATCCCTAAGGGTAAAGCTCTTCGTCTAGAAAAAGCTCTTTATGGTCTTAAACAGGCTCCAAAAGCCTGGTATGACCGATTTAGTCATGTTATGCTTGATATTGGTTTTCAACCTTGTTTAACTTACACTGCTTTGTTTGTTAAGAAATCTGATGCAGGCATCATTATTCTTCTTCTCTATGTGGATGATATGATCATCACCGGAGGCGACAAACAGGGAGTTGCAAATATCAAATCTCTTCTTAAAATTCACTTTGAAATGACTGACTTAGGTTTATTAAGATATTTTTTAGGCATTGAAGTTGCTTATTCCCCTCGGGGGTATTTGATATCTCAATCTAAATTTGCTCTTGATATCGTTTCCAGGTCTGGAATTACAGATGATAAGAAAGTAAACACTCCAGAAGTTGTCAATGTTAAAATGAAAATTGATGATGGAGAACTTCTTGATGATCCTACTCCTTATAGACAGCTTTTTTGAGCTCTTTCTTATCTTTCCATTACTAGGCCAGATATAACTCATGCGGTTCATACAGCCAGTCAGTTTCAGCATGCTCCCACCTCCGTGCACATGGGAGCGATTTTGCGTATTATTAGATACTTAAAATCCTCTCTTTCACGAGGACTCTTCTTGTCTGCTTCATCTTCATTAAATTTAATTGCATATACTGATGCTGGCTGGGGAGGTGATCCCAATAATAGACACTCAACTACTGGTTTTTGTGTGTTCCTAGGTGAAACATTAATTTCGTGGAGGTGCAAGAAGCAGCAGAAAGTCTCTCTTTCCTCCACCGAAGTTGAATACAGAGCCATGGCAACCACCACTATGGAGGTTGTTTGGCTCAGACGATTGCTAGCGGATATGGGAGCTAAAGCAATGCAAGCTTCAAAGATGTGTTGTGACAACAAAAGTGCGATCTACATTGCAAGCAACCGGACATTCCATGAGCGCACTAAACACATTGAGATGGACTGTCACTATGTCAGAGAGGAATACTTACATGGAACCATTGATCTGCCATATGTTACATCAGAATATCAATTAGCAGACTTCTTCACCAAGCCTCTCGCTGCTCCCAGATTTCACTTCCTCTTAGACAAACTTTCGCTCATTGTACCGTAAGTTTGAGGGGGAGTGTTAAAATGTAAACTGTAATATATATATATATATATATATATATATATATATATATATATATATATATTATTTAATATTATTTAATATTATTATATTTTCTTTTATTATTTTCTTTTTCTATTTTTCTTTATTTTCTTTTTTAGCATCTAGTTCAATAGAAACTAGATATTTGATCCAGTCAAGTTCCTGTTGGAACTTGACTGTGCAAATAGCTGTTGGACTGTAGTCCAAAAGCTATAATAAATGTTGTTGGACTATAGTCCAACAGCTATAATAATAAATGTTGTTGGACTGTAGTCCAACAGCTATATTAAGAGACGTTGGAATCCAACGTCTCTTTTGGAGAGCTCAAAATGAGCTCTCCTCTCTCCCACTTTTTTGTATATATAGAGGTGAACCCCTTCAATGTAAATAACCATGCTTCTTAAGCATTTTGTTCATGAATAAAGTATTATTTATTTTTCAAGTGTTCTTCCTTTTATACCCTTTCAAGGGTCATGCTTGTAGTGTCTCCAATAGACACTTGTTTGTGAGTTATTTGTGCATTTGTTGAAGAGCACCATTTCATTACACATCCGAATGCACTAATTCAAATGGCCTCTTAGAAATAAAATTGCTATGTGTATAAGGAAGAGAAAGCATCTTTCCAAGGATACAATCATTGCATGTAAATTCTTTTTCATTACAAAAAAATTTTAAAAAAAGAAAAAGATACAACTTAGAAATACTAGGGTGACCAAGCCTCTTGTGCCAAGTAACAATATTTTTATATTGGACATGTTTACAAAATAATTTGGATGGTAAAGACAAAAATTCCATGTAATATAGATCTCCTCTTCTATGGCCTTGCCCAATCCGCTTCTCGGACCGAAGATCCTGATTGGTGAAAAAGAAACACTACATTCAAAATCGGTTATCTGAGAAACGAAAAAGATATTTAAGTTAAGTTTTGGAATAATCCTAATTTTTGGAAAATAAAATTCTTTGCCTTGACTAAAAACTTTTTCAAGGTTTGTCATCCCTTTAACATCTAATGATGTTCCATCGGCCATAAAACCGAATGATTTAAAAGAATTACGACTTTGTTTGAATAAAAGAGATGCATTTGGAGTCATATGAAAGGAGGCACCCGAATCAAGGATCCAAGAAAATATACTGGGAGTTGATGAGATTGCAGCACCAGAGGTGGAAGGTGTGGAAGAGTTGATTCTTATGAATTGTTGGAGAGTTTTCGTAAGTTGAGCAATGGAGTCATTTATGTCTTCATCTGTCTTTGATTCTTCATTTGAATTGCTTGGACTATCTCCAACGGAAAGCCACCTTCTTTTTAAGCTTAGGACAATCCGGTCTAAGATGACTCAGTTCATTACAATGGTGACAAATAATGTTTCTCCCTCCACCATTGTTATTTTTTCAAAAATGAGGAGTTTATATGTCCTCTTGTCATTTTCCGGTCTAGATACCACATGGACCTCATCAAAGTCCTTTTTAAGAGCCAAGCGAGTTTCTTCTTGGCATAAGTTGGCAAGGATTTCACTAAGAGGAGTAGAACCCTATGAAGAAAGGATCATCTTAGTTGTTCAAATTCGAGACGAAGCCCATGAATAAATTGAAAAAAACTCTCTCTCCATTTACTCTTGCCTCATGGTAATAGCACTTCCTTCCCATTGTGGTTCGAGGAGGGCAAGTTCATCCCATAGAGGGGATAGAGTACTATAATAGTCTCTAATACTCATATCCCCTTGCTTGGTTCCTCTTATTTTTTCTTGTAAAAAGAAGTATTGGTCTATCTCGAGGTCGATACTTTTCTGTGATAACCAAAGTGTAATCAAAATCTCATTGAATACTATTCAGCATGGAAAAACCAAGCACATTGAGATAGACCAGTACTTCATTAGACAGAAGATAGAAAATCTTGAATTGGAGACGATGTTTATTGGTACTGAAGATCATATTGCAGACATTGTTACAAAGGGGCTCATCATGCAAAGATTTTGGCTATTGAAGTCCAAATTGTCCATGATTGTAAATCATGTACAACTTGAGGGAGGCTGTTAGAATAGTGAGACATGTACATGTGGGTCGTCTTGTAATTTTTTTATTGTTTTATCCACTTTTCTCTTATCAGGGATATTTATAATCTTGATATAAAAGGAGTTCTAAGGGACGTCCCACATTGGGAAAACATCCACTTTGTCTGCCCCAACTCTAGCTTTCATCTTTCTTCGTGTGTGGTTGATCTTTGGGTAAACATATTTGATATCAAAGTCCAAGAGTAATACCCCCCTGTTAGAGCAATATTTTCCCACTCTTCACGGATAATGAAGTAACACATTATTTACCCCCTGTTAGAGTAATATTTTCCCACTCTTCATGGATAATGAAGTAACACATTATTTCAGGGAATAGTGATATTTCATGAATTATGCACCAGTACCCACTTTAGCTTTTACCACCAGGGATAAGCATTACAACCAAATCCTGGAATAAAGAATGATCTACATTTGGTTCAAACGGAGTTTACTATAAGAAAAATCTGATTAAATTATTAATTGGCAGACCTTTTATACAGAAAACATATGCCACAGAAAGCATCTTCCCATGGACATCAACCTTGTTTATTTGAGCCACGGCCAACACTAGAAGAATCAGTTTCCCTACCCCACATCCCTCTGTAATTGCTAAAGGCATAATGAGTTACAGTTTCTCTTGCCTCCATCACTACCATAGAATTGAATGAATATGTAAAAATGATGCTAAAGTGAATTCGGTCAAAAGAAACACAAAATAAAAGCAGGTTCATCAGTTAGAGCATTTTTATTAATGCAAACAATATTTTTAAAAAAAGAATAGATACTTTTTGCGATCAAAAAATAAATTAGGTTCTTCAATAAAATTAGTTGCAGTAAGCGATTACATACCTTCAGACAGACGGTACAGTAAAGGTTGGAATCTTCCAGCAGCTGCCAAATGTTGAACATTGGTCTCTACTTTCTCAATATTCTTTAGGGTTTCTTCAGCAAGATTAGCTAAGGAGGGATTGTCGGCATCTCCAGTTATACTTGTAAGAAGTAGGAGTGCACCTTTCTCCTGGGCCAACTTTATGCAGTAATTTTCGTCACCAGAAAACTCAAGAAGCAACTTCAATGCATATTCACCCTCCTTTTCTAGGTTCCCGATGAGACTATGTATGGCTAATCTAGTCACACCTTCTTCTATCATGATAAGCTACAGAAAAAAGAAAAAAACATGAACTTTATAAAGTATCCTCCTAAGTGGAAAAGAAATTCACTCAATTTTGCACATACTGAATTTCCAACATGAATTGAATACCCTCGTAAAGCACACTCTTCCCTTATAATTAGTAATTATAGTTACCGTAGATAAATAATGTTCTTCTGTTTTGATGGTTCAAACAAGATTATGTCTTTCACACACAATTATCACATGTGATTGTCGGTTTTGTCGAGAACCAAGTTAACCAAAAAAAATGTGATGTCCATCTTCATTCAAAGATATTGATCTTGGTGAAGAGAGGGATTAAAAAAAAGAAGCCAGCAATTTCAAGGAAAATAAGAGAGAAGAAACAATTACCCTGCTCTCCTCATCTTTTGCCATGCTAAGCAGGGTCATGAGAGCTCTGAGACGCGTATGGGAAGCAACACTCCCAGAAGAAGAATCCTTCAACACCTTGGCAACGAGGGGAATAAGCCCTGCATTTCTCACATTGTATAGCCTAGAAGGATGCTCCTCGGAGATCCTATGCATGTTCTTGAGCGCATTGTCGATCGATTCCATCGGAGACGACTCCACGCTCAGTTGCTGCACCGCCGATCTAATCTGAATGTCGATGTTCCGACCAACCCATTCGTCAATCGCCCCCGCGAGACCGATGTTTGGTTTCTGATCCAGAGTCTTGAGCACCTGCCCGGTCACAGGGCAGGTCGGATCGCGCCCGTCATCGATGCACCGCTCGAACCAGTACTGAATCGCAGCACGCTCGTACGTCTGCGATGACTCGAGGACGACGGGATCCTTCATCACTTGCTTGGTCAGAGGGCAGATGAAGTTCTTGAAAGGCGCAATGTGAGCGTCCTCTTCGAAATCGGGGTCCGAATTCTTGGTGACCGACTTGGGTTCTATCGTCCAGTTGTCGAAGATCCTCCCCAAGCAGACGGAAATCCTCCGATCCGTGGGCGTGACGGAGCCCGTCATGTCCTTCTTGAGAAGATCGATCTGTTGAGCCAACTCGTCATGGTTCTGGGACTCGATCCCCAGAGCGCGTGCAAGGTCCAGGATGATGGCGCTCTGCACGGCCTTGGTGCTGGGCCTCCCCTGCGCCTCCTTCTGCAGCGTGCAGTACACTCGCTCTTCGTTCTCAGACACCTATAGATATATAGATATATATATATACGACGACTCAGCAAACGAGAGGAGACCCTAGCCGAAGAGGAAATTTTGGGGAACAGACCTTGAACTGAGCGAGCTGCATCTCGGAGGAGAGATCGGCATTCTTCTTGCGAAGGTCGGCGCAGGCGGGGAGCGAGGATTGGAGGAGGGCGAGCCATCGGCCGATGCTGGTGGAGCAGTCGCGGAGGGTGTCGCACAGGGTTTGGCAGTTGATGAGGACGAAAATCTTGCTCCTGCTGCGGTAGGCGGCGAGGGTTTGGTTGGCAGTGGAGGTGTCGGCGGCGATGCCTCTGAGGGCGGTCTGGGTGGAGGGGGCGAGCTCCAGCAGATCTGGGGTAGTGGACGACGACTTGAGGAATTGGTTGAGGAGCAGGTCGAGGCGCTTGGCGTAGCTGGAGAACCTCCTGGGGCACTCCCACTGGTAGTCGGAGTCGCACATCTCCGACAGCGATCTGGTGATGGTCTCCACGACTGCCCCAAGCTCCTCCGAAGGTGACATCTGACTCCTCCGCTCGGAATCAATCAGGCGGTGGCAATGGCGGACGTGAACGTCATCAGGCTCCGGCGTCGCAGACTCCAGACTCCACAGCCATAGGAGAGAGAGAGAGAGAGACGTTCACGTCACTACCAATAGCGGAAGCGTGTTGACTAAAAGAAATCAATGGAGGGGGCGGCTGACACAAGACGAGGATCAGGATCAGACCACTGTTCGTTTGAATAAAAAAAAGTCTGAAGTCTGAACTGAATTTGAAGGGCTACAACCATCTATCCCGGGATCCAAAGGTTGATTATTTCAGATCCATATTCATGGCAGCGGTTCCATCCGGGTTCGGATCATAAAAGATCGCCCCAACCCCAATACCTGACACGATATTACCCACTGCACTATCTCGTTCGTTATACGGGAACGAATGGGAATATATAGGTCCAGATAATGCTAGGATTCTGTTTTGTTTCAACTCCAACAGTAGGGCCCATTCATAAAGCTCCGAATCTGACCCGCATGTACAAAACGGGAACCCCCCTGTTTTTTAGCTGGTTTGACGGAAATTTGATTCCTACTCTATTCGGGTCAAATGTCTTGATAACTTCGGGTCAAATGTCTTGCTCATGGCACGACCCACCCGTTTTCACCATTTTATTTATTTTGGAGAGTGGGAGTCTCGCGTCGGTGCTACTTGGGTCATGACGTGACTCCTGCTTTTAGACAGTTGGAATGCAGAGGTCACGGCGGCCCAACCAGAATGACGGTGATGTAAGCCACCTGGGATGTGGTGAGGCCATCACTTTAGGATTGATATGAGGGCTAATGTCTTCTTGAGTAAAATCCTCAAGAAAACCATGTGCGGACCGATGCTCCAAAACCAAGTTAAGGTGTCTAAGTTCTTGTGTCTTGGTTGTTGTGGATGAGATAAAAACTAGCCCTAGGCTAAAGAATTGAAAATTACAAGGCTTTAGGGTTGGTTTTGTTTAGCCGATTGTTAGTTCTTACAACTTCTGATTATATGTTTGTGTTCTTTGTTATATATATATATATATATATATATATATATATATATATATATATATATATATATATATATATGTTTGCATTCTTGAACTAGGAACACAGTGGATTTATAAACTTTTAAATTTGTAGTTGGGTTTAAAATAAAAAAAATTGGTTTCTTTTATACGAGTTTTGAAAATTTGAATTTCTAATTGGGTTTAATATAAGCATATATTTTTTGTGTGTGGGATGATATTCAGAATTGTTGTACATGGTTCAATATGCATTCATCAAAATTTTGTGATTTTACCATGAGTTGTTTTGTGAACATGAAAATTTGAATATCCATGTTTGTTTTATGTTTATTAAGAATTTTGCAGTGTACCTTATTGTAGTAATATAGGAATCATTGATGGGCCTTTTGAGGTCATGAGCATGTATTACTTATAAAATGTTAAATTATAATTAGCATTGCAAAGATTTGTTGAAAAAATAAATTTTGAAATAATTACATTGTTTATGTGATAGGGCAAGGGCTCTAAATTGTTATTGCATGATGATTTGCACAATTATTCTTGTGTAAAGAACTCTCAGTTGATTAAGAAATGTAAAAGAGATCAAACTGTGAAATAATTTTCTTCTCTAATGTCCCTCTAAAATACTGAGAATCTTGGATGGCGGTCATGTGAGACCGTAAGGATACTAAACATCGTGTGCATTTGTTATCCCCAAGAACTAAATGTGTAATTCATGTTTTCAGCCACAGTTGTAAGGAACTTTAACCATTTCGCTTGGAGATAGTGTTGTTGACTCAGTTATGGTTATTGGTATACCAAGAAAGTGGCATCAATAGATATTGATTTTCTTGGTGTCCGACATTATGAGAGGATTCTTAATGTTCTAATTAATGGTGTAAATTATTGGTATACGTCAAAGAACAAGTGTAAAACCCAAAAATTAAAATACAAATTATATGTTAAGCTACGACTGAGAATTGTCTTAAACCTCAAAAACTTTGACTATTTTTTTAGTATTCGCAGGTTTATAAGAAAGTAAAAATTAAATTTGTGTGTATTAAATAGGAACATGCATGCAAAAGCAATTATGATAATTTAACTTAAAAAGTTATTCATGCATGTTGCATTGATTCATGCATCCCTAAGTGTTTGGCATTGATTTCATGCATCCCTAAATGTTTAATACAATATAAAATTATGGATTGCTTGTTTGAACTGCTTAAATTATAAGTTTATTCTGAATGTGTGTTGGATGTAGAGTCCTCTTAAACTTGTATTTGATTTAATTTATGTTAAATTTCTTATTGTTGGATTTTGAGAGGGTCTCGTACGAGACCTTTGATTCCTATTGAATTTTTTTAAAAATCTTTTTCAGGTATTGAGACACTATGATGGAGAGACCAGTTGGTTGGAGGACACAAGAGTTATGATCTGGTGGCCCAAGTTCTGACGTACTCCAGATGTTTTATTTTGAGATACTTTGTAAACCCTTAATGGAAACTATTTGATTTAAATAAAATTAATTTTAATTCATAATTTGATTTATGTTATGTCTAGAGTTGTTATTGTGTTGTGTTAATTAAATATGTAATGTGCCCCGGATCTTTAGGATATTTTTCATAACATTTGAAAAATATATATTTTTTGAGGGTCAATTTGGGGTCATTACAGAGTTGGTATCAGAGCTAGTAAGAACCACCACCATAAAGATCATAAACTCACACTCTAGAAGTAGTTTTCACATCACTCATAAGAGGTATCTTATGAAATTTTATTTTCCTATGGTCTTGTAATTATGAAAGTTTATATTTTTTACTATATGGATAATTATAATTAAATGAGTGTGTGATTATTTAAATTATATACTTGATGAGATTATGTGTCTCTGTCTGGATCAATCCTAAGGGGGTAGGCTTGATCTAGGGGTCTAAATTTAATAATAATTTCTAGTTGATTTTTATATGTATACTCGTGGTTGTACGAATGCTCCTAAAAACTAGCAAGAACTCAGGGATGTTCTGACAAATGCCCTTAACAATTTAGTGGAGACAATGACTACGCATATCCAGACACAGACTACTCAGCCTGCGCCACGCACCCTGTATCAGTTGTGACTCCTAACACTGGTATAGTGACATGTGAAAAATTCCTGAAGTTGGATCCACCAACTTTCTCTGGGAAGGCTGACCCTGAAGTCGTTGAAAGTTGGGTTAAGGAGATTGAGTGTTCTTTTTGTGTCATGTATGTACTAGAGGACAGACAGACTAATTTTGGCACTTACCATCAAAAGGATGATGTCAAAAAGTTGTAGGACACCATGAAGAAGGTGAAATACATTATGGATGAGTCCAATTGTTCCAACAAACTTATTGGATTTCTGCCTTACTTAGAGATTGAGTTAGTGTCGGGTACGATACCGGTGTTATGAGCACCATATCGTATGGCACTTGTTGAGCTCATGGAGTTGAATAAACAATTATAGGAGCTTATTGGCAAAGGTTTTATCAGGCCAAGTGTGTCACCTTGAGGTACATCAATTTTATTTGTCAAGGAGGACGAATCTATGAGACTCAGTATTGATTATCGCATGTTAAAACAGGTAACTATAAAGAACAAATATCATTTGCCCAGTATTGATGACCTGTTTGATTAGTTGCACACAACAAAGGTATTCTCAAAGAATAATATTTGTTCGGGATATCACCAGTTGCAGATCAAGGCAGATGAGATCCCAAAGACAGTTTTCAGGTCCAGATATGGGCATTACGATTTTTTTGGTGATGTATTTTGGAGTCACTAATGCCCCCAACAACTTTTATGAACTTAATGAATCAAGTCTTTTAGTTATGGTTAGATTAGTTCGTCACAGTGTTCATTGATGACATCTTGATATGCTCGAAGAGTGTGGAGGAACACAAAGAGCATCTCAGGATCGTTATGCAAATACTAAAAGAACATAAGATTTATGCTAAGTTATTTAAGTGTGAGTTCTAGCTCGACAAAGTAATGTTCCTTGGTCATGTCATACCAAGAAATGGTGTGGAGGTATATCTAACTAAGGTGGAAACAGTATTGTCATGGGAGCAATCGAAGACGGTCATAGAGATCAAAAGTTTCTTAGGATTAGTAGGGTATTATCGTCGATTCATCTAGGACTTCAATCGTATAGGTGCCCTGATGACGAAGCCACTACAGAAGTGAGCGAAGTTTGTTTGGACACCACGTTACCAAGAGAGCTTCCACGAGCGGAAGAAGATGTTGACCTCAGCTTCAGTTTTGACATTACCTTCAGGATCAAGATGGTTCATGGTGTATAGTAATGCCTCAGGAACCAGACTATTCATGCATTTTCGACTCTAATGATTTCCTGTGATTTTTTGAGGTAGGGGGTTCTATCCAATACTTATAGATCAGAGCTCGTATGCACGAGCATATTCAGAAGCTGAATAGGGTTGAACCCATACAACAATCATTATACATGTGAAGGCCGATGTTGGTTCAGACCTATTGAGCATCCGATTGGTACCTAAAATCGATCACCGATTTCATGGATTGATTCAAGTATGGACCGGTCATGAGCATGGTTTGGTATGAATCTAAGCATCTATGTTATATATATATATATATATAGAGAGAGAGAGAGAGAGAGAGAGAGAGAGAGTTGTTCAAAAATAAAATATGATTTGATGGTGCACTATGAAGCTTAGTCGGGTACTTCAAGCATGGCCGATTGGTTAAAATCGGTCGTGCAAGGGATCAGTTCTGATCAAACTTAGGAAGAAACTTGACCAGACCTTAGTGGGCTGGGTTGGTTTAGTTCCCAATAGAAAAAATATATATAAGTATATATGATTCAATGTGTAAGGTGCTAGGCATGAGAGTTGAGTAACGAGGCATGGCTGGTTTCATCAAGCGGTCTTGTCGAGTGATCCAGAACTGATCTACTTATGGATCAGTTTTGATCCAACTTTTAATCATGTCTGGTGAATCAAAATATAAAATAAATAGCCTAAGATATATTTGTATATATGATCATTTTTTTTAAGAATAAAAAAAGAAACATGAATTTTTAAGAGATAACAGTTTGGGTATGGTTTGAAGAACTAACCCACCTATGGATCAGTTCTGAGCCACACCTATTTGTGCATGTGTGTGTGTGTGTGTGTGTGTGTGTGTGTATGTGCATGTGTACATGCACACGTGTTGTAAATAATAATTGATATGCAAGCCTTTTTCTTTATTTATGTTTGAAGAATTTTAAGGGACACTTGTTATTTTTGTTATGTATTTATGCATACTATGATGTATCTATGTGACTTTTTTAATAAACCTTAATGAAGTATATCAGTGCATGTGTTTTTGTTGTATCCTCGTTTTGTTAGATCCTTCGCATTTTTATTTGTTAGCAAATGAATAATACAACGTATACATATATATACATGGAAATATATATATAGAGCAAACTGACTAGGGTTTTCCCAATGCCCACTCGGCTACTCTTATGCCTTATAGACCCCATGGGTCATGGCCGACACAACACTCAAAGTTGTTGTGCTGGTCAGGGTGCAGGCCTAGCTGCACCTGCTAAAGTGACTAGCAAGGAGTGACCTTGTTGGTTCACTCAAGTCGGACTGCAACAAGTTTAGGACTGCTCTGTGCTTGCCGCAACTCAAAGATAGTTTCAACCCTAAGAAACAAATATACAATATATATTTTATATATCATTATTGATTTAAATCATAAATTGTTTGGATGTCTACATAAAAAGAAAATAATTTACATGTGTTAGTAGTTTCACATAATTTATGTTATTTATGTCTATGTGTGTTAAATTAGACATTTGTCCAGTAAATTGTTTGTATCTTTCTCTCTAAAGGAGTTTTTATAAACAGTTTGTGGCATTGGAAAGCTGACAAAATTTTATACTTTTTATATAATTTTGAGCTTTATTCTGAGTTTGTGCATAGAGCAGTGATTGTCGAAACAACAGAGTAGATATGGGCCTAAACGGGTCACAAACTGGTTATGGACCGGTTAATCAATGCAAAGAATGAATGTCTGAACTGAATCTATATTTTTAAACGCTAAATTTGCATGCAGATGTAACATGCAATGTTGTGTATATGTAGGTTCTAAGTACCTAATGAGCATGACACTGAAAAAGCTTAATATCTCATTGTTATCATGCAAATTTTTACTTTTGCAAGTCAAACTGACTTTTTGAAAAAGTTTTGAAAATAGCTCACCTCCATTTTAAAATACAGAAAAATTTTGAGGAATGAGACTCACTTGTCGGTACGAGATTCAACCATTCCTGGCACCATAACCAGGGGTAATCGAACCAAAAATTGATAATGTGTTTTGCTTTGCTTAATCGTCTAAATCGTTATTCTATTCCTAAATACACGAAGAAGCAGGCATGTGCTATGAACTTTAGAAAATGCAGATTGAAAACATGATGTATGCTTGTTGAAAATTGTTGAAAATACTTTTGAAAAGGGAAGCTATTATGAGAAAATCAATTTTTGAAGATAGAAAATCCCGATGTTTTTGGCAAAATCGATTTTTGAAGAAAACTCGGATAACTTTGAGAAAATTGACTTTTTTAAAAATGAACTCTGAAATATATCAAAAGGGATGGGCGTGTGGCCCCATGAACTCTTTCATGATGCAATCTAAACCTAGATGATGCATGGATGCAGATTGTGAAAATATTTTGTAAAAACCCCAAATAAAAAAAAAATCGGTTTGGACCCGGGCCGGGTCGGGTCTAGACCCGACCCGGGCCCCCTTTTATTTTAGGGTTTTCAAAAAACCCGAGCAGTCGGGCGCCGCAACCCCCCTTCTCCCCCTTCGTTTCTGGGCTGGATAGAGAAACCCATCGAGGATTTCCCCATTCGGGTGCCCCTGCGCCTTTAAGAGAGAGGATGGAGGGCGAGGGGGGGGGGGCACGCCTCCCTCTTCTCTTCTCCTCCCTCTCGCAGCCCTCGCCCCCCCTCCACGCCGGTCTCCTCCCTGCTGCGCATGTCGCCGACGCCGGCCACCGCCTCCCAGGTTAGTACTCCCTCTTCTCCTCCTCACCCCCCTCCCTGTCACCTCGCCGGGAGGCCGGCAGGCAGCTCACAGCCGCTGCCGCGGCCTCCCACCGCCTCCCTGTGCCATCAGGGCCCCGACAGATGGCCTACGCAGCCCTTGTCGTCCCCTTTCTCTCGTTGAGGGTGCGCCGGAGTGCCGGCAGGGGACCAATGGCCCCTGCGACACTCCCTCACCTCTGTGGGTGACAGGGAAACTGACGGGAGGTCGGTTTCCCTCCCTGTCACCCCCATTGCGGTCTCTCTTTCGGCATGGGTCAGTTCCCATGCCACCTCTCGACCACCTATAAGCAGGGGCATTTCCCCCTGCCGCTTCTTGTTTTTTTCTGCAGGCGGGGGCTCGCCCCGCTGCCTCTTGTGTTCTGGCGCGCAGGGGTAGTGCCCCTGCCGCCTTCCTGTCTCGGCTGGCAGGGGCAATGCCCCTGTCGCCCTTTGTTTTGATGGGCTGGCAGGGGCTCACCCCCTGCCGCCCCCAGGCTTCTGGGAGGGTAGGGAATACCCCCTGCCACTCTTCTTTTGTTGGCAAGGGCTGAGCCCCTGCCACTTTCATTTTGCCGGCAGGGGCTCAGCCCCTGCCACTTTCATTTTCGAAGGCAGAGGCTGAGCCCCTGCCACTTTCATTGTTGCCGGCAGGGGCTGAGCCCCTGCCACTTTCATTTTCGCAGGCAGGGGCTCAGCCCCTGCCACCTAATCGGTTCTGGCAGGGGCTCAGCCCCTGCCACCTAATCGGTTCTGGCAGGGGCTCAGCCCCTTCCACTTTCATTATTGCAGGCAGGGGCTCAGCCCCTGCCACTTGATTGTTCTTGGCAGGGGCTGACCCCTCTGCCGCCTCAGTATTATTTTCGACAGAGGGCTCAGCCCTGTCACCCCGCGGTTGTCTGCAAGCAAGGGCTCGCCCCTTGTCGTTTTTCTGATTTCGGCCAGCAGGGGCACACCCCTGCTGTCTCTCTCTTTTCATGTAGACAGGCTTGTTCCTTCTATTTTTTTCGCATGATAATTAACGTAGCACTGTTGCAGACCTCGCATCGGACCCCTCGCTCTGGCTCCGTGGCCCGAGTCTCGTATCATCTACACGCGTAGACGCACGCAGCTGCACGACATCCCGAGGTAGAGGAAAGTCGCACGAATAGTATGTATGAATAAAATAAAATAAGACTTCTGAGATAGAATAGTTATTTTGCATACTTGCGTATCTGAAGAAATATTGACTGGTCAAAGTTTACTCTTTGTGATTCTTTTGAAATTGCATAATGTAAATTCTTTGGGTAGACTCATCAAGTAGTTTAATTGGCATGCCTATTTACGTGTAAGATTACTTAACTGATAATTGTCTGATGTCAAATCAGAATGAGATGTCAAACAACAACAAACATTTGTAAAATTTAATAGAGAGAAGCTAGATAGATCAATAAAAATAACTATTTTTACAGATCGATAATATGATTTTCGGTTAGGGAGATACAACTTCGGTAAAACGCAATTGAATATGGCTCAAGCATAACGATACAAGAAAGATAGACCCCGGTTTTAGTTTAAATAAAAATAACAAAAACTAACAAAATTCATATATATTTTTTCAAAGATAAACTAGATATAACGACAAAAAAAACCTTTTTACGTATCAAAAATACGATCTCCGGTGAAGGAGAAATCATTTCGGCAATATGAGCCAGGGTTTGAATCTTGCCTGATGATTCAATAAATATAGACTCTTATTTCGGGTTTCAATAAAATAGAAAACAATAATGAAAAATAACAAAAATCACACTACAAAAAGTAGACACACAAACAAATTGGTCACTTTTTACGGATCGTCAATACGATCTTCGGTGAGGGAGAAATCGCTCCAACAAGATGAACCTAGACTGAACTGTGACTATCGGTTTAAGAAACATAGGTTTTGATGTCAGGTTAAAAAAAATAGCAATCGATCATAGACAATCATGAATATTTTACAAAATAAACTAGACACTCTGATAAACATGCCGCTTTTTACGGATATGAAATACAATCTTCGGTGAGAGAGATGTGACCCCGACAAGTAGCATCTAATTCTGCACAATGTTTTAACGGTGTAAGAAACGAGTTCCGACTTTGATTTTTGAAAGTAGGGTTACAGAACTCAAAAAAAATCTATCTTTTTTACTGAAAGCAATAGGCATATGCATGATTTTACCATAAAAAATTCAGATTTAAGTAACAAATATACATTGGTAAAACAATTGCATAAATAGACGACCAAAATTCAACACTGTGAAATCTAAATCCCTAGAACAAAACAAATCTAATTAAGCATGCTAAAAGCAATAAAATGTGTAACTAAGGCCATTAATTATGATTGAATGCATGAATAACTGAAAATAAACATGAATACTGCAAAATAAACAATAAAATATCAAGAAACATGGATTGGAATTCAATTTTGCCATCAAAAGAGAGATTCAATCCATATAGGGGTCGCATTAACAAAATAAACAAAAAATATAAGCATGATCCATAGAATAAAATTATAAAAAGGTTGATCAAGGCTCAACTGATCATCTTTTTGAAGCTTTCACATGATTTCTTGAAGTAAAAAACAAGAAAAAGCTTGCTACAAGGGGGCGGCAATGAAGGATTCAATGGAAAATAATGAAAAATAAATAAATTAACAAAAGAATAAGAGAAAGCTCACCTTGGGGCTGCAATGGTGGAAGAAGAGTTTCTGGAGGAATGAGGACTTGAGGGAGAGAGAGAGTACAAAACGGCATTAGGGTCGACTCCCCTATAGGTCTCCTTTTATAGAATTTTTGGCTTTGTTAATTAGAGAGTTCATTTTAGTCGGAACTCTATTAATTAAAAGGGATAAACATGAGAGGGGGGGGGGGGCAATTTTTCTAAAGAGCCCTAGTTGGATTGGGTTTAGACTTTTTAAACTTCAACTTGATTAAAATTCTAACTAAACCTAAATGAACTTAAATACCCTCAAATGTGGCACCACCCATGTGGACCTCATTTGGTTTTTCAAAAAAGATTTTAAAAGGGTAAAATAAAGGGATTAAAAATGAGATTTTCAAGAAGCTTTAAATGACACCTATATTTGTAAATTTTGTTGTATTTTTTAAATAAGAAAAATATGGAATAAAATAAAATTTAATGAAGATAGAAAAATTAGGGTTGGCGTCCCCTGCAGGGTGGGCCCCACTTGAAGAAAATTAGTAAAATGTAAAAATCGATTTAGAAATCAAGTTTAAAAGAATCTATATCATTTTTCTAAGGAAAATGCTTTGAAATAAGGGGATGTAAAGCCCTAGGGGTTGGCTGAATGGCGAGAATTGGTTATAAAACCCAGGTTTTTGAAATTGATTTCGAAAGAAAGGTTTTAAAATTGAGTCTGAATTTGATATTTTGAAAACAAGAGTGATGGATCTCAAAAATGATATGCAATGACATGGAATGCGATAAAATAACATGAAATGACATACGGAATGCAAACCTAGGATAAGGGATTTGAAGTCCCAGACCCCTGACAGCGACATAATTGAAAATTCTCGTATGAGGATGAAAACTGGGTATTGGATATCAGATTCGATATTGGATCCAATCCAAATGTGAATTGGATCTCGGATATAACTAAAATTTTAGAAAAGAGATTGATCCCAGCCCAGATTGGGAATTATATCAGGTTGGAAAATGATAGAATTGATGTTTTGAATAAAATGACATGAGAAATGATTTTGCCCCTGCAGGGCAAAGAGTGACACTGAAAAATGAGGTTTGAACTAGTTTAAACTAAATTGAACTGAATTCTAGGGTTTCTAAACTCTGATGAACTAAAAAGACGCTAACTCAACTAAAACCCTAGACTGGTTGACCTAGAAATGACATCATTCTCAGAAGAATGATGACAAATGAACGCCAGAGTGAAGTAGATCACGAAAATGTACTGGGTTTGAGCTGAAATGAAGGTCAGCTATACTGAGATTAACTAAATCTGGAGCTTAGACACTAGCTAGGCTGACTGAACTTAGCTCAATTTCAGCTGAAATAGACCTAACTAGTGTCTTAGTTCAATTTACACTCTTAAATTTTGCCTGCATTTAACCTGAAGTTATTTTGAATTTTCTCAAATTTAAAAGTTAAAACAAAATTCTTCGATGTTACAATAGTCATGTGAACATTAACACTATCGGGCTTACAATGAGAAAAAAAGTGGTACTCTAGACTTCGTGAATAATTTTTTTAGTACGAAAGATTTCTCCTTTCTAACCACAAAGATAGCAAAAAACCATTACATTAGTCGCAGAGTGGTAGGTCATGGAACTCATGAGCAAAGTCTAATGCATTAGGATGGTGGTATTGGGAACTCTCTCTCGACTCGGTCATCCCTCACCTGGTACTAGTGAAAGGTGTCTGGCTAGGGTTACACTATACATTGTTTGAAAGTACCCTCTCAAGTCGTGGTCCTAACTCAGGTTAAGCCTGTGTAGTACCCACGGGACTAAGAAGTAAAAACCATAATTGTTTGTGCATTTATTTAACTATGGCATGCATTATATAAAAAGTAAAGTAAATAAAAGCAATGACAAGTCACTCATGTCTTGGAGTCTCACGTACCACTTAAGCCTATGGCTCCTTTACCAATAAAAATACTATTTCAACTTTTCTTTGACTTTAAAATTTACACTACCAAAGAAAAATTATCTCTCTCCTTTATTTCTCTCTCTCTCTCTCATATATGTGTGTGTGTGTGTGTGTGTGTGTGTGTGTGGAAAAGTGGTAGTTTCCTATCACTTTTTTAGCATATAACAAGAGAACTATATTTTTGGGTTTTTATTATAAATTTAACCCTGCAAATATGTTTGTCATGGACGATTTTCTAGGGGATCATGATTTTATGATAAAAAACATGATTTTTCAAGCTTTAAATATCTATGTAAATCTTAAACTATTGATTTTCAAACCTTATAGTAACCTACTTGTATATCAAAATAAGATGATTCAAGAGTCGAGTCCTATAAAGTCAATAATGTAAAACACATTTATACTATCAAATTTAAGAAAAATATGAAAAAACCTAAAAAAGCTTGGTAGGCTGGTGGTAGGCATCTACCACCTACACACACACACACATATACATAAACAATGGATAGGCTAAACGTTGAACGATGCTTAGATGTGCAACCGCACATCACATATAAAAAAGTCTTTTTAGCAGCGGTAAAGACCACCGCTAAAAACTAGTTTTCACCCAAATCTTTAGCAATAGTCAAGATCACCTCTAAAAACCATTTTTCAGTGCAAAAAAAAATTGCACCATTGATCATGCATGTGATCAGCGACACAAAACGTCCAATTATGTCAAACAAAATGTGAAGCTATCTGTTCAACATCGGTAAGTGCATACACTATTTACCTATTCATGCATAAAATTATGATTGTTTATGAAGGATATTTTTGTTATGCACAGAAATGTTATGCATGCATGAAATGAATAATTTCTTGAGTAATTATGTGAAATTATTGGAATATGTTCATGTATATACGTTTTGATTTACCTGCGTAGAATAATATCTCCTATTGGGGACTCGATGAATTTGACCCCAATATATCATACTGGTACTCAGTAGAGCACCCTTGTGATGGCGGGACATTGCAGCGGAACCAGAACCAAGTCTTTCTTTTTCTACAACGTTTTGAATTTGAACATTTATCTGTCATTTGGACATTTGTAACTTAAATGTTATTTTCAAACTATGAGACCGAATTCAATTAATTATGTAATTATTAGATTCAATTTAATATGGTGAATGGTTTGATAGATCTGTAACCCGCCCAATCGCTTTATCTAATTTTATTGTAATTGATTTTCGCTGTGATTTCTAAACCATTTAAAAAAGAAATCATGATTTTCAGGATAAAGTTTTGGGGCATTACACTATTGGGTACACAAAGAGTAACTATAACTCAATCCAAACCACTCAGAGTATATTATTCAATGCATTTTAATTAAAATTGAGTGACTCACTCAAGTGAAATCAAGAAGGGCAGTTGGCCCAGATGGTATACCTATCGAGGCTTGGAAATGCTTGGGAGAAAAAGGTTTAGAATGGTTGACAAATCTTTTTAACAAGATTTGGCAGACAAATAAGATGCCTAATGAGTGAAGGAAGAGTACTTTGGTGCCTCTATATAAGAATAAGGGTGATATACAAGATTGCACAAACTATCGTGGTATAAAACTCATGATTCATACTATGAAACTTTGGGAGATGGTGATTGAGTCTAGGTTGAGGAAGGTTGTCATGATATCGGAGAATCAATTTGGTTTTATGCCTGGAAGATCAACTTATTGAGAGAAATAGAGAGAGGAACAAAGATTTGCATATGGTGTTTATTGATTTGGAGAAGGCATACGATAGAGTACCTAGGGACGTTCTCTGATGGACAAAGATGAAGAAATGTGTTTCTCTAGAGTACATTAGTATAATTAAGGATATGTATGAAGGAGTAGTAACCAATGTCCGCACTTGTGGAGGGGTGACAACCAATTTTCCTATAACGGTTGGGTTACATCAAGGATCTGCTTTAAGCCCTTTCCTATTTGCTATAGTGATGGATGAGCTTACGAGATCAATTCAAGAAAATGTGCCATGGTGTGTGTTGTTTGCTGATGATATTGTTTTGATTGATGAGTCTAGAGCTGGGGTTAATGCTAAGTTAGAATTATGGAGACAGACATTGGAAGCAAGAGGTTTTTAGTTGAGTAAGAGTAAGACAGAATACATGAAATGTCGATTTAGTAAGCAACGAAGTAGTGATGGGAGTGTAGTGAAGCTTGGTGAGCAAGAAATACCGGTGGATGATTGTTTCAAATATTTGGGATCTATCATTCAAAAGTATGAAGAAATTGATGGAGATGTAAATCATAGGATAAAGGTTGGGTGGATGAAATGAAAAAGTGCAACTGGAGTGTTGTGCGATCGTAGAATGCCATTGCGGTTGAAAGGAAAGTTTTATAGGATGACTATTAGGCCCGCTTTACTATATGGTATGGAGTGTTGGGCTGCCAAGAGACATCATATTCAAAAAATGAGTGTAACAGAGATGTGTATGCTGAGATGGATGTGTGGAAATACAATAAAAGTTAAGATTCGGAACGGGAAGATACGTAAGAAGGTAGGCGTTGCACCCATTGAAAATAAGATGAGAGAGAATCGTTTACGGTGGTTTGGACATATTCAGCGAAGGCCTAATGGTGCTCCAGTTAGAAGGATGGAGAAACGAGAAAATATATTAGTTAAAAGAGGTCGGGGTAGGCCTAGGAAGACATGGATGGAGGTGATAGGAAAGGATATGAATGCTTTGAACCTCACCGAGGACATGGCATTGGATAGAAATGATTGGAGGAGAAGGATTTATGTGGAAGACCCAGAATGATTTTCTTTTTTGGTTCATATCGCCGACCCCAATTGTTTTGGATGAAGGCGTAGTTGTTGTTGTTGTTGTTATTGTTGTTGTTGTTGACTCTCTGAGTTAAACCCATTGGGAGCGGTCTAATGTCGAGAGAAGCTCCCCTAGTTTAATACTTGTAAAATTTGTTTAATTTAACTTTTAAATTTGAGCAAAATTTAGGTTAAATTTGGTTTAAAATCAAGTTAAATTCATGGGTTGAATTTGAATCTGGACCTAGTTAGATTTGAATTGACTCATGAATGTTGTAGGAGATCCAAATTAACAAATTTGGATTTTGGTTAGATTAGAAAATTTATTTTTTAAAATGGATCGACATTCATTTTATTTTTTTTTAACTTGGATTGGATCAAAAAACAAATTCAAAAAAATGATCAGACCATATTTTAGACCCAACCCAGAGTCCCTGTAAGATGCCACATGATATGTGAGGCCCAATGGGTCATGCCCCGCCGAGTGGGTCACCACGTGTCAATGTGGGGGCCCACGGGGGGTGTAAAGATGACCACAGGTATAGTGGTCTTTTACACTCTCTCCACGCTAAGTGGCGAGTGTATAATATGTAGAGATTCTTTAGGTGGGTCTCATGACATTTGAAATTATGAATAATTATCTAAATATAGATAATTAAGAAATTTGGTAAAATAGAGAAATTAGAGTTTGGTAACTCTTATCTTTAGTAAATAGGTAAATGTAATAGATTTCAAACCAATTAAGAAGTTAGAGATATTACCAAATTAATTAATTTAATTTGAGGATTCTAGAAGAGGGTGGGACGCCCTCCAGTAGACCCCACACGATAAATTTGGTTAGTTAATTAACTAGTTTAGTAATGGTTAGAAAACAAAAAAGAGAGGGAATAGGTGGGTCGACCCCTAGTGGGGCCCACATGAATAAAGATGAGAGGTGGTTTTATCCCCTATTTTGTGGATTTGGCTGGGCACCCCTCCCTAGCAAGGCCCACTAAAGATATAAAGCGGTGGTTTCCACTCCATGAAAAAGGGGGAAATCCCCTTGGACATCCCCACTACCTCTCTATCTCTATTGTTCTCTCCCCCTTACCATGAGTTTGCTATCTCTCTCTATTGTCTAGAATAGAGAAGGTGTGCAGCCATTAAAGTTGCACAGTTTGAAGCTTTTGCAATAACTGACGAAGGTACGAGAACCTGTACACGCATGTACGAGGTAGGGTTCTTGTTGCTTATAGATATAGTTGGAATCCAATGTATAGATCATGTGTTTTCTATGGTGGGTTCAATCAAAACTAAGGTTGGATAAGATCAGTAACCTTTTTAGATTTATAAGGATTAGAATTTGAATTTTTATAAAAATAAAACCAGGTCTTATGGTACTTGGTTACAATTTCTTTTAAGGGTTGACAAAAATGTGTGATTTATGTTAAAACCTATTTTTTTCCATTAAAGTTACGTTATCTGGATTATGTTTCAGCATATCTTATGACTCATATGATGATTCAAAGTATGTTAATGTGTTTTTATGTTTATTGACTTGATTTGGTTGCGTGAGTGCTTGCATTTTGTTTTAGGAATGTGTTTTAGCATGATCCCAATATTAAAGAGAATATGGAATCATGCTTAGGGTTTAATTTTTTTGTTGTCAGACCATTAGCATGTTGATCATACTGAAAGCATGAATATCAGATGTTGAGCATTGGTTTCATGAAGGGTTTTTATGTGTTTTATGATATTAACCATGAAATGCTTTAAGTTTGCAAAGTGTTTGTTTGTTGTCTTATACAATAATAAATTTTCTATCCGATAAGAGTCGGTAGAAAAATATCGGATAGAAAAATCACAAAAATTAGCGACAGTGTCAGACAATCATAAAAATTTATGGGGACTACCTAGATGTGTAGGAGAAATCCTAGAAAAAAAAACAAAATCCAAAAAACTAATACTGGAACAGGCAACAA
The DNA here is from genome assembly GCF_984573655.1 of Nuphar pumila. Classification (NCBI taxonomy): domain Eukaryota; kingdom Viridiplantae; phylum Streptophyta; class Magnoliopsida; order Nymphaeales; family Nymphaeaceae; genus Nuphar; species Nuphar pumila. The sequence goes on along the minus strand of NC_143252.1, from coordinate 22,038,028 downwards.
ATTTGCTATTTTATGTGTGAGACCTATTTTGGGCAAACTTGATGGAGAAAATTCAAAAAACCAGTTTAACATGAATGAATCTAATTTTTTGATAAGGTCAACTTGACTCGATAATGGATTAGAGAAAAATAAAACAAAAATTTAATGCCTTACTTGTGAAGTCCAAAAGCTATCCCAAATTAGGTGAGTTTGGATTTTGTAGAAAGTTGGAATTTGAACTGTGCTCGTACAGGTTTAGTGCAGAAGAACTAGAAAATCAAAGGTAATGAGTTTTTCAACAAAATATGATTTATTAGAAAAATGTTGAGCAAGGATATCATAAAAAAATATATTTTATAGATTTTGTTTGCAGGATTATGATTTGTTCAATAATTGTTTTGAAAACTAGATTATAACATGTATGATTAGGACAAAAAAACACACTGCAGTCCATAAATTACTACGAAAAGCTAGGATAAAATTTTTAAGAGCTTTCACTTGGAGATGAAAGCTGACATCCTCAATTATGTCCTAAATTTTTGATGTTCCTGTGTGAGCTCTATCGGAGAAGTTGCAAAGCGTGGTTCGTAGGAAAATGCTTCTGTACATAGCTTGAATGTTATGTGTTTTGACTAATAAACCACGTTCTAAGTTAGATGATTTTACTTAGACAAAGTAAAGTTTAGCTTACATGTTTTTATTGGTTGGATTATGACAAAATATTTATATTCATATGGCATGTAAGTATTTTGTTTTGTTTGTGCATGATTGCATGTTGGTCTACATGATATATAATGACTCAAAAACTTAACCTGATTTTTAAGATTTTTTTTTATAATACAATGAAACAACTTAATTAGTTCCAGGTTAACCACTTTGGGTATGTCAAAGGGCATTCAAACCAATAACAACATTCTCATTACCAATAAAGTTTAACAAATATAAAGTATTAAGTTCATTACAAAAGCAGAAATGAAAATGACTAAAATGTTTCAAATTATCCCAGGAACATAAAAAATTTGAGCATCATAGTCCTTACAACATCCCGCAATCGGTCTGCATCATCTATTCTTCACCTAAATGTTAAAATAACATAATCAAACTACAACCAGTTTGAGTAGTAGGATTACTATACATGTACATATGTTCAATATAACAAGGAATGATGATACTATGGATTATCAATAATTGAAACTATGACATATCATGATATGACTAATTCAATTTTACATGAAACAATTATTGTCATAGTTTAACTAAATGAATATCACATTCAACAATTAATAACGTTACTTATTTCTAACATATGAATAAGCATAATTCATTATAAACATGTTCATGTATAGTATATCATAATTTCTACATGAACAAAGAACAAAAATAATTAATTTAAGTTTCTCTTTAGTTATCCTACGGGTACTCGGAGGCCAAGGCAACCATAACAGAAGAAAACACTCATGGGTTTGTTATGCTCTGTGTTTTGATTAACTCGAACGTCTAACTAAAACTAAAATCCTAAGTAAGTGACATAATAACTGAAAGAACCTCCCAAAGGCCAAAGAAAAAGGATGCACCCCTAACTTTTGCAAAAGAACTTAGACCTATCACCTAGAATAAATTGGTAGTCCATGCCTTCTAACTCTGAGGACTCTGGACCAACAAGTCATTGTCACTCAAAGCTAAATAACACATGTCTTTAGAGTTGTGTAACACCTACCCTCTACAAGGTAAACCCAAGTCTAAGTGAGTTACTTATCTTATTAATTTAGTTGCCCGACCTCTCAGGAGTTCTACATGTTTTGAACCCAATATCTCACTATTACAAGCACTAACATAGGCAATAAATCATACAAGAGTATTCACATGATTCAATATATTCTCATCTTAGGTGGTTAGGTTGCCAAATATCAATTCATTTATGTAATCCCACTCAGTATGCTCTGATACCTTTAAACCGTCGAGCATAAGTGCTCCTGTACCTTAAAACCAGTCATGCGGAATATTAAAGTTATATGTATTTGTGTATTAACTTTATAAAACTTGAGTATCAATGCAAAATCCTCAATTCCTTTTGTGTGAAATCCCTGGCTTGGCAAATCATGGGCCTGCATCAAATTATTTATACATCAAACCTCTAAAACACAAATAAGGTTCTAACCCGTGCTTACATGTACACGATGTCTCACCGGACCCGCAGGGTAGGTCATGAGTCCAATCTATGAGAATTGTAGGTAAGTTATATTCCATAATCAATCACATAAATGCAATTATAAAGTTTCATAACAACAGTCATTGCATAAGGCATAATTCTATTATCACTCAATCATTGTATTAACACTTTATATGAGCAGGGCACATAAATCCTGGCACTTGAATTAAAGTGTTTATAAATAGAATTTGACCATTGGCATAGTGTACAGTTTACAATTTTTTATAAGCAAAAGCATAAGGTAGACCAGATGCATATTTGAGAATTTTGATAAGAACAGCTGGCAAAAACTTTTAGAAGCAAACCATGCAGGTAACTATTTTGTCATTAATGAAAATTTCCAGAGGTATCTAAGCAGTTCACGGTTATCACAAAATGATCATTGCAGAGGAAAACACGCCGTCCCCATTTATCATTGCATAGATTAGGAATAATATGACATCTCCTAGATCAACATTTCATTGCCAATGAACTGGTCAGAAATCAACTATGCAAACACTTGATTTTTTTAATAATGGAATCTAACACCAAAAACATATATTTTTGCAATTATGCCTTCATCGAATTTTGTTATTGATTTTTTTTTCAGACAATCAACTAATTCGAATTTTATTTAATTTATTCTTAGCTTTGGTTTAATTCTTATATTTTAAAATTATTTCTCGTATTTCTTAGCTTTTTTTTTTAAATTATAATCATGGTTCATAGAATTTTTCGTTTTACTTTATGGCAAGTTTTTGCAAAAATTATACACATGATCAAACAGTTACACCAATAATAGTGTGCAATTAAAACACAAATCAAAGGTCAAGCTCCCATATCGTCATGCTGCGAGTTGTAAAAGGTAGGGTTGCAAGTTGCAAAATTTGAAGTTAATGCAATAGATGTAAAGATACTTTGGAGGGAAACCTTAATAACAATGCAGCCGGCTGCAGGTAGCTCACAGGTGTTTGTTTTTAAACTCAAAACTCGGTCACAAGAAACTTTTTGTCCCCTCATTGCGATGCCATGCAAAAAGCCCCTCACCGCCATGTCATTGTCCTGCTCACTGTCCCCACACACAAACCTCTTTTTCCCTCTCAAACCAACACTTCACACCTACTCACCGCCCCCTTAATTATGCTGGTTTTTGGCGTCCACTTGTCCAAAAATGGTGAGCACTTTTGTCTGTTCCTTTCCTCCAATCCTGAACAAGACATCAAACAAGCTCTTAAAGATAAAACTCACGGCTTAGAGCAGGATTCAGACTAAAGAAAGCAATTCTCTTTTTTTTTTTTTAAAGAATAAAGAAAGCGATTGTTTGGATGCACAAAACGGGTACGAGTGAGGAAAAAATCTCTCTCTCTCTCTCTCTCTCTTTGGATGCGTGAATCTAGGGATGGCAATGGACCGGGGGAAAGCGGGGCCCGGCCCCGCCCCGCCTCGCCCCATTTGGACCGGGGATGAAGGGTATGAAACAGGGATGGAGGCGGAGACAAAGGTTAAAATCCATCCCCGTCCGGGGGTGGAGGCGGGGATGGACGTGCACTTTTCCTCACCCCGCCACGATCCCCGCCTCATCCCCGCCCCGACCACTTTTCCCCGCAATATCCCCGCCCCGCCTCATCCCCGTTTGAACCGGGGATGGAGGACATGAAACAGGGATGAAGGCAGGGGTGGAGGATAAAATCCATCCCTGCCGGGGATGGAGGCATGGGTGGAGGATAAAATCTTGAGACGGGGCGGGGGTGGAGACCTTGTCCCCCGCCCCACCCCACTGCCATCCCTACGTGAAACGGGTACGAGTGAGGAAAAAATATCTCTCTCTCTCTCTCTCTCACCCATGAGATAAATTCACTTGAACTTGCAACTCCACCAAGTTTTGGACTTGACCAAGTCTACCAAATGAGCAGAAAGAAGGAAAGTTCTAATGATAAATTAGAAACAAAAAAACTATCAAGAAGATAACAATTAAAAATATAAGAAACTCGTGAAAATCACAATCTGCTTAAAAGGGTAAAAAGCTTGAAGTAGTTGCAATTTCACGATAATTTTTTTATTTAAGGAAATAAATTCAGGAAACATTGTCACACTGCTTGAACCCCGAGTCTAGGTCAGTTTGCGTTGTTGTCGAGGTCCGACCAATACGATCAATGTTTATGACCGTTGAAAGCTTCCACATTGATAACAACATAATAGAAATTATGACAAGATTTTGAATTTCTTGAGACATTGTCTGAATTATCACGGCCTGTAAATTTCTTGCAACGAATATTAGTATTAGAATAAAAATCTAGCCGTTATTTTGTGAAATTGCAGCCCATAGGTTCGGCTGAGTCCACATTATTCCCGTTCAGTCAAACAAGACCCGAGGCTAGGGGTGTCAAAATGAGTGGGGTTAGACCCGGACCCAACCCGTGCTAAACCCTATAGGGCCAGGGTCCAATTAGAATCCAAGTCAAACTCAAAGGGTCCGATTAATACATGGATCCGGGTATGGTTTGTGAATTTTCATAACAGACCCAAGACCGACCCAAATTTTGATTAAGATCCAAAAAATTTCAATGTAGAAAAGATAAAAAAATATTATTTTACCTGGTATGGTCCATGAAATCCTTATAGGACACCTGTGTATGGTTTTTCTTATAGCGGGTCTGATTGTCGGAACCTGCACCTTAAATCAAATCCAGGTTCGGTTCCACCTGAATCCGATCTAGATCCGACCCGTTGACACGGGGATGGGTTGGGTTGGGTTGGTCAAGTCAAGCCCACATATGGTGGGACCCCACTATCCCCTTGCGGCTTGCCCTTACTTAAAAACGTGCCGAGTCAGTAAATGAAAATAAAGAAAGAAAACGTCCATAACAACAAAGGGCACGCGAGATTGGTCCTTTGTTGAATCAGAGACCCTCTTCTTCCTTTTTCCCCGATCGAGATTGAGATCGAGATCGTCTGTCTGCGAGCCACCAAAAAAGCAGAGAAAGAAGGAAGAAAGGGAGGTAAAAAAGAAGAGGATCTCTTGTTCTTTCGTATCTTTTCCTTCTTCTGATTCTGTTGGGTGTTTTAACAACCACTTTTTTCCCTTTTGTTTTGTTTTTTCTTCGTTTCTTGTTGATCTCTTTCAGTTCTCTTATCGAATCTCTTCTGTTGGAAAACTGCGATGTTATTTGTCGTCGATCCGTGATTTATTTTGTCCGAAGCCGAACTTTTTCAAGATTCATAATTCGATAAAACTCATTCTTTGTCGATCTGATATTCCGGTGTCTCCTTAGAGCCCTCGGGAAGTTGAAGATCTCGTATTGTTGTAGGTTGTCCCTATATGTAATGTTTGAATTGATGCTGGGAAATTTTTGCTCTTTTGCTTCTTCAATTTTTCGTCTTTGGAAGGCATCTGTATAAGCTGTTTCTGCATTTTGTGGTGTCTTTTGTTTTCTTACTCTTGATCATGGTTGAAAAACTTTTGATACGGCTTGGTGTTTGGATCCATGTACAAAAGAGGAACATATGGGAACCTGTATTCGATGGTACAATGTGGCTTCCCTAATTGTATCATTTTTCTGAATAAATAGGTGTGCATAAACTGATTTCATCGTTGATATGGATTGTTAGAAGTTCCTTCAGATATGGATGCGTTTTGCTCATAGTGGCCAGGGTGAATGGTCTCTAGGTGACGAAAGACCCTGGAATTGGAGCTCAACCATTTGAACTGTATGGACTCCAGAACAATGGGATACACCGGGTCTTGGAATTGCATGCATTGACCAGATTCTCATGAAAATGAGATCAGATAATGCCGCTCATGTTTAATTCATTATCACCAACACTTTAATTTTGCCTAAGAGAACGTGGGAAATTACTTGACATCCTGTTGAGATGTGCGTTGAATTCCATGTTACAACCCCAACACATGTCACTTGAAGAAAACCATATTGAGGATTTTTTTGGAAGTCTGTGGTGGCAGCGGAGGGACCGGGCCGTAAGGCCTATTTTTAACAAGGTCCTATAAATACTCTTTTAGGGTTTTCTAGCTTAGGTAACTTTTAGCGAGTTTGGGTGTTCCGTGCGGCTTTAGGTTTTCTATGACTGAGAGCCGTCATCTACCTTTGTAATTCCTTTTTGACATAGTGAAAATCTCTGCTCCTCCGCCGCCTGTGGATGTAGGCCATTGGCCGAACCACGCAAATCGTCTGTCATTGTGTGTGCTTGTTTTCTTCTCTCTCTCTCTCGTGTTTATTCTGCAGTGTAACTTTCTAACACATCCTTACTAATCCTGAGCTCCTGAATGTCATGTGCACAGTTATTAGGAGCTTAAAATGTTGTTTTTGTTTTTTTGCACTAATCGGAAAGCTTTTATTTTTTTTTGGTAAAAATTGTTTCTCTTTTTATTGATGAGCAGAAACTTCTCTCTTTTTCATCAAAGAAGAATTCTGCAACCCAAATCAGTAGACTACAAAGATATTATAATTGGAAGGAAGGTTTTCCATCGCTAGAGCTCATGATCCCTTTCACTGTCTACTGTAGAGCTTTTAATTTAAGAAACTGCCAAAATTAATCTGGTACTCAGTCACTCAAGAAAGATCAGAATACTCCTTTTTCTCTTTCCTCTATCACATTTCCTATCTCACTAGAACCCCTTCCTTTCATATTCACAAACATACAAAAGAAAAGCTGCCAGTTCCTATAAATAGAAAAAGCCAACAAAAACAACACCTTAAGAGGCAGGTTGCTCTAATACAGAGTCCAGCTAAAATTGAGCTTAAATTCCTCATATCCAAATGCTTCCAGTGTAAAGAACTCTAGCCATATTTCCCTGATGGATTATATTGTCAGTCCTGCCATTGAAACAGCATATAACTTCCATAGAAACCATGTTTCAAGAAGAGGCATGCACAAACTCTACAAGTATAATTGAGGATTTACCAAAACAATCTGATTCTAGATATTGAATGAAATTCACTGATGTTTAGAAACTCAGATTGATGTTAATTGGATGGACTTGAATGAATGAAAGGGGTTACACAATGAGTCAAAAGACTTGATTCAAATGTATGGAAACACTCAGCTGTATCACATATGCACATGTTCTTGTGGTAATCTTTGGTAGTAGAAATTTTGCTTAGGCATCCATTTAGGTTCTTATTATCCTGCATAAATTTTCTTTTGTTTTTTCACTTCTTTATGTCAAATTTCTTGTTCCTCACCCTTTTCTTTTTCCTTCATTACTTTTTTACTCTTGATCTTGCCTTTCATTTTGATGCCATCCTTTCTGATCAGTTACGCTTTCTCGGGTTTGTTGCTTGTATGGTGGAAACATATTTTGATTGCTAATGTTGTTTCTTCCCATGCACCACCTACTGTATTTGAACAATGTGTAATTTATGCTATTTCCAAATATTTCATGTAGATCATATTTTGTGGCAAATAATCTAGAGACTGGTTGATGTTCCTTTTATCTTCATTGATTTGATTCTTATTTTGACTCAAATTCCATTTGTTTCCTGCCAAATAAATTAAGGGCTTTCCAATCCAAATAGACCAGTATTTGGTCCATTTGTGGTTCACATTCTGGATTACACTTCACTCTCTTTTATGCTTTAAATTTCTCAAATTCACAAATAGGAGAAATAATGGTGAACTTGTTTAGAATAACATTTGGTATTGCAAACAGTTTCAGCCCTAAAGCTTATCTCAGTTATGTTAGCAAACTTTGGCTGTTGGTGGAAACAAAAATGTTAAATAATTAGGACAACCGTAAATATCCTCCATTTTACGAGTTTGCTATGTTTTTTGTGCATTTAGGCAATCTAGGTGATAGCACTAGTCAGATTCTGATACCTGCTGGTAGACTATTCTTCTATTGATGGGAGACTTTTTTTGGATATTAGCATCGATAGCGTTTCAACTATTCCCATTTATGTAAATTGTCACATTGGTTTGGTACCAACTTATTAGCATGCTTTGCATTCACTATGAAACCAGTTTATGAGACTCCTATCTTGTACCATCTCAGATGGAGGGGTGAGAGAGACATTCACTCTGAAACCAGTTGATGAGACTCCTATCTTACAACATCTCAGTCATAAACACTCAACGTGTAGAAATTAGGGAAAATTCCATATAGGGGCCAAACTTTGGCCCTAATTCCTGTTGAGAATAGGTGGTTTTAAGTGAAGTCCTTTTATATTAGATGCTATTTGTAATTTTGCTTTTATAATGGGGCTTGGTTGTAATTATGCTTTTAAGCCTCTCTCTATTTAACATAGAGAGAGGCCCTAATAACGATTATCGAGTTCTCTCTTCTTGTGCAGCCGTCTCTCTCTCTCTCTCTCTCTTCTCTCTCTCTCTCTCTATCTGGGGTTCGGTGCATCTTCTACATGGTATCAGAGCCTAGTCGATCATGGGAGCGTGATCGATTGTGATCAAAGCACAGTCGATCGTGGAAGTTTTCTTGATCGTGATCAAACTTCGATCCAATGAAAATATTTTTCCAATCAGGTCAGCGATTATAATTTTTTAAGATCTGATGACAGATCTGGGCGTGCTGCTGGTCGTGGATGCTTGCTGTGGGTTTTGTAGCTCCTCGTTTTTTTTTTCGTGACTACCTGTTGTCGAGTTTTTTTTTCCGCTGTGAGTTCCTGCTGTGATTCTCTGTTGCCGAGTCTTATTTCATTCCCGGTTGATTCTGCTGTTGGTAAGTGTTGACGAATGTTGGTTAGTGGTGATTTTGCTGTTGGTTATTTCATTCCCTGGTGATTCTGTTGTTGCTGTTGGTGATTTTGCAAATGTTTGGGCCTTGTTTTTTTTTTTTCGCGTGAGATCTTGATATCGTGGACATGGGTACAGTTTGCACTGAACCACGTTAGCTCCTGTGTGTTAATCTCTTTGCTTTCTGATCTGCCATGAATGTGTGAAAGATATCAGTGCTTTTATTTCAGCCGTGATACCCTGATATTTGGGCCCTGAGTTTTTTTTTTGTATCGTGATTTCATGCCGCGCTTCCTGGTTTTTTGGAGAAACAACAATCAAACTCGTAGTGGTGTTGCTCGTGAGCAGCCCCTGTTATGAAACAACAATTTGGCTGTATATGTCTGGGGAGCAGCCCCTGTTATGAAACAGGTTCTGCGTATGCAGAGTTGTGTTGGTCGTGATTCACTGACGTGTTGAATTTTTTTTTCATGTTTGTGGGCTGCTGTTCACTACTGTCGTGGAAACTGCAGGCTAGATTCCCTGCTGTGCTGGGAAAGTACTCTTGTTGTGGGCTGCTATTCCTTACTGTCATGTTTTTTTTTTGTTCGTGTGTGAACAACTGCTGATTGTTATATCGGTTGGTGTGTGAGTGTAACACACGCTTTTCCCTGTGTTGATGGGAGTCTGTCCAGTTTTTTGTTTGCTGAACCAGAAGTATGGCTGAAACTTCGAAATGTGATTCAAAATTGGAAAATATTGGAGAATATAAGGCATTTGCCAATCCATTTTCGTACGGCTCGTATGTAAGGTTGAATGAAACTAACTATGCCAGGTGATCCAGAACATTTATGATGTCGGTATCTGAACATCGTAGAAAACATGTCTTGTTGGAAGACGAACCCACTGAAAAGGTGGGAAAATATGTTACCTGGGATGAAGATAATGACATAGTTATGTCATGGATTATGAATAGTGTCAAACCCCATATTGCAAATGGTTTAATTTACTATAATACAACCAAACAAATGTGGGACAATCTTCGAGATACGTACTCACAAGAGACTAATGTGAGTCGTATCCTGCAAATTGAACAGGAAATATATAATTTACAGCAGGGAGATCAAACCTTGGCCCAATACTATGCCTCCGTAAAAGCTGCCTTTGAAAGACTTAATGCTCACAGACCCCTCTGCTGTTCGAAACAAAAGGACCATCAAGAACAAACTATGGTTGCTCGGTTTCTTACAGGTTTATCTTCAGAATTCTCTGTTGCAAAAGTCCAAATGTTGACTGGTTCAGATGTACCTACGCTTGCTGAGGCATATAATCGTCTGAGTAGACTTGCGATCTCTCTTCCACATTCTCAGCCTGTGACTCAGTCATCTGCTTTAGTTGTCTCATCTGGTTATGGGCGTGGAAATCTTTAGAACATCAGAGGACGAGGTCGCGGACGAGGTGTGGGAGGCAGATGAAAGCTTCAATATACATTCTGTGGAAAATCTGGACATTTAGAAGATCGTTGCTGGGATAAGCATGGTTGACCAACCTCCTCTTCATCAAAGTCATATGCTCCTAAAGCAAATGTTACTACTCTCGAGGCAACAAAGTCACAGGAAAATATCTCTGCAAGTTACAGTAGTATCACCCTCAGTCGTGCTGAATATGATGAGTTGATAGCTCTTCGTCCTTTGAATTCCACCCCTCTTGTAGCTGGTGTTGCCTATTCAACCAGAAATCATCTCCATCCGACTGATAGTAAGTGAATTATTGACTCTGGTGCCTCCAGACATTTGTGTGGAAATTCACTTGTTTTTTCAGATCTAAAGGATATTAAGGCTCAACTTGGAGTCTCATTAGCCGATGGGAGCTCCTCCCCGGTTGTTGGTCAGGGAAATATTTCTATATCCTCCTCATTACAGTTGAAAAATGTTCTTCATGCTCCAAAATTTTCTCAAAGTTTACTCTCTGTTAGTTGCCTTATAAAAGAACAAAACTGTAGAGTAATATTTGATCCAATGGGTTGTCATTTTCAGGATTTGCTGACGGGGAAGAAGATTGGTGGAGGCTATGAAGAAAATGGAATTTACTACCTACATCATTGGGTACTGTTCATGCTGCAGTGGAACATTCATTCAGTCCTGTCCAGTGGCATCGTCGTCTTGGTCATCCTTCATTGTCAAAGCTCCGTTCGGTCTTTCCTCAGATTCCTTCCACCACATCATTTCAGTGTGAAGCATGTCAGCTGGGCAAGCATCATCGAAGTTCCTTCCCTTCGAGTTAGGGTCAGTCTAGTAATAAAGTCTTTGAACTTCTTCATGCAGATGTATGGGGTCCTAGTAAGATTCCTACTAGGACTCAGTGTCGATACTATCTAGTTATTGTTGATGATTTTTCTAAGTTGTCATGGGTGTTTTTAATAAAGGAACGATCTGACGTTCTAAGTATTATCAAATCTTTAATTCTTGAAATAAAAACTCAGTTTGAATCTATTGTCAAGATTGTTCGCACTGATAATGCTCTCGAGTTTAAATCAAAAGGTCTGTTACAATTTTACCAAGATAATGGCATCCAACCCCAAACTTCCTGTGCCTATTCATCTCAACAAAATGGGGTGGCTGAGCGAAAACATCGTCACCTGCTTGATGTTGTCAGGACCATTATGATTCAATCCAATGTTTCTTCGTTATACTGGGGTGCTGCGATTACAACTGCTTGCTATCTGATCAACCGCATGCCTTCATCTTCTGTGGGTGATCAAATTCCAATTCATATCCTAAAACCCAATACCCCCTCTTCTCCCTCTCGCCCAAAGTACTTGGATGTGTTTGTTTTGTACACAAACTTGGCCCTGACCGTGATAAATTAGCTGCTCAAGCTACAAAATGCATATTTATAGGTTATCCCAAAAATCAAAAGGGATATCGATGTTATGATCCTACTTCTCGCCGAGAGTATGTCAGTGCGGATGTATCTTTCTTGGAATCCACTCCATATTACTCTAGTACCGGTTCCCCGCTGCAGGTTGATCCAACTGAGTCTTGTCCATTACCTATACCTCCTTTTCCTTTGGAATCCGTGGCCTCATTCCCGAAACAAACTTCATCCTCTTCCAGATTTCATAATCCTCCATAGGTATATGTGCGTAGAGATCCACCTCCGCAAGTGCCTTCATCTTCTTCTTCCCCTGAGGTAAGTTCTACTAACAATAGTGATCTTCTTGATGATGATAACAGGCCTATTGCTTTACGAAAGGGGACACGACAATGTACCTTATATCCCATATCTCATTTTGTCTCCGATGACAGAATTGGAAATCAGATGAAATCCTTTATTTCAGCCTTATCTGCTGAAACTATTCCTCTGAACTATCAACAAATAAAGCTTGATACTCGCTGAAAGCTGGCTATGCAAGAAGAAATGAATGCTTTAATATCTCAGCATACATGGGATCTAGTTGATTCCCCAACAGATGCTGACATTGTTGGATGTAAATGGGTATATACCATAAAATACAAATCTGATGGTTCTATTGAAAGGTACAAGGCCAGGTTAGTAGCCAAAGGGTATACTCAGACATATGGTATTGATTTCTTTGAAACTTTTTCTCCTGTTGCACGGATGAGTACCATTCGTCTTGTTCTCTCAGTAGCTGTTCAACATGGTTGGAGCTTGTACCAATTAGATGTGAAAAATGCATTTCTATATGAGGACTTATCTGAGACCGTTTACATGCAACAACCTCCAGGATTCGAGGTTGAGGGGGAGTGTCAGAAGGTGTGTAGATTGAAAAAGGCGATTTATGGCTTGAAACAAAGTCTTCGTGCATGGTTTCAAAAGTTGTTTGAAGTGATGTCACGCTTTGGCTTTAATAGGTCAGCAGCAGATCATACACTATTTATAAAGAAAACTAGCTCTGACATAGTTGTTATGGTGGTATATGTGGATGACATCATTCTTACAGGAGATGATGTGAAAGCTATTAAAGCCACAAAGGCTCATCTTCAAAAACACTTTGTTACAAAAGACCTTGGTTCACTTAGGTATTTTCTAGGTATAGAAGTTGCCAGGAGCCGTGAAGGGATGGTTTTGTCTCAACGGAAGCATGTTCTTGACTTATTAAAGGAAACAAGAATGTTGGGAGCTAAACCAGCAAATATTACCATGGACCATAAAGTTCAGTTGTCTGAAGAATGGTCAAAACTGGTTGATAGCAAAAGCTATCGCTCCCTAGTAGGGAAGCTACTGTATGTAACTGTGACCAGGCCGGATATTGCTTTAGCAGTAAGCAAAGTTAGCCAGTTTATGGACAAACCAACTGAGGTACACTGGAATGCAGCTATTATGATTCTCAGATATCTAAAATCTTCCCCTGGAAAGGGGTTATTGTTTAGGAAAGGTGAAACTCTGGAGATAGTGGCCTATTCTGATGCTGACTATGCAGGATCTGTAGTGGATAAAAAATCTACCATAGGATTCTGTGTGTTCCTGAGAGACAACTTGATCTCTTGGAGAAGTAAGAAACAAAATGTGGTTTCTAGGTCGAGTGCAGAATCAGAATATCGGGCTATGGCCCAAACAACTGCTGAATTGATGTGGGTTCGTACTGTTCTTCATGATCTTCAGGTGAAGGTTTTCTCTCCTATGACCATGATGTGCGATAACAAAGCTGCAACATATATAGCGAACAATCCTGTATTTCATGAGAGAACAAAGCACATTGAGGTTGATTGCCACTATGTAAGGGATATGGTTCAAGCTGGTCATATCACTACCAAATATCTAAAGTCGGAAGACCAAGTTGCAGATATGTTTACAAAACCTCTTGCTAGACCAAATTTCTCAAAATGTTGTGACAAGCTGAGCATGATTGATATCTATGCTCCAGCTTGAGGGGGAGTGTTGAGAATAGGTGGTTTTAAGTGAAGTCCTTTTATATTAGATGCTATTTGTAATTTTGCTTTTATAATGGGGCTTGGTTGTAATTATGCTTTTAAGCCTCTCTCTATTTAACATAGAGAGAGACCCTAATAACGATTATCGAGTTCTCTCTTCCTGTGCAGCCGTCTCTCTCTCTCTCTATCTAGGGTTCGGTGCATCTTCTACAATTCCAAATATATGCCTCACTTTTCTGAAATTCCAAATATGGGCCTCTGTTTTCCTGTAAACTGACAAACAGGGGCCTGTATTTATTATTGTCCTTTAACTATTGTTAAATCACAAGTCAAATTACAACAGTGACCTTCATCATTAAGAGTTCAAACTGTTTACTTTTTCTGTTTTTTATGAGGATGAATGAGTAATTTTCAATTTTCAAGGGATAATACAAGAAACCAAAAAAGAATCATGCTTTCCAAGATGATAGATATTGATCTGAGGTCTTAATTAACTGTTTTCAGGAAAAGTTTGGCTCATATTTGGAAATTCAAAAAAATGCAGCCCATTTTTTGGAATTATAGGCAAAACTTGGCCCCCAAATGGAATTTTCCCTTAAAAAATTAGATGGCAATAGGTGTTGTATGAAAGCATTAAGATGAGGGAGGCCCATGATGAAAACAGGGGAGCAAGAATAAACACAAAATGACCGCAAGATAGTTGTAATAGGACGTATTGAAGCAATTAAGCCACTGGAATGGCGTGACTTAGGATGGGTATGACTAAGGCCAAATATTAGGTTTAACATGATGGAAAGATCTGAAATGCTTCGATTACAAATCCAAATAACAGTAACCAATAAAAATAACAAGTCTAAGGCACCTTCCTTTTGCTTGGACCTTCAACTTGTTGAATAAATGCCCTAGGATACATGTGGATTCCCTTAAGCAATAGTTACCTTACCACTCAAAATTTGTGGCATAAAGGGGTTATATGTCTAAGTGCAGGGAAGCCAATTAAACAAATATAGATTTAGAATGTTAGTTTTGTGGTTACATGATGGAAGTAGGGTACCTAAAGTGTTCCTTAGGACTCTAAAAATCTAGTATGGGCCATTATGTATACAAAGGGTTTTAGTCCCCATAAGTTTTACCCTAGTGAGATTTTAAGGGAGGGGTATCCCTTAACAAGGTTTGAATAAGAATTGAGCCTCTAATGTGTCCATAGCGTACGAATCATGAAAATATAAGAGTGGGCATGTGAATAACTAGGAAGTGGCTGGTATGATGTCTAAGAAAGCTAGATGAAGATGATAAAGACCACAACGACATGTTGGAGAGCAAGAAGAACTTATGAATCTTTTCTAGGCATGTTGGTGCATTTTATTCGCTATAATATGTCCAGGGTTGTACATATATTAACCAAAATACCATTTACAAGGTTTACATCTACAAAACATTAGAAATATGTACATATTTATAAAAATGCCTACTGACACATCCAACTAGCCTCCCTGAATGTACATGATTTCTTATCATGGACAACTTGTTTTTGATCAATCAATGTCGAGCCTTGGTGAGACCTTTAGCAAATATGTTGTCAATTGTCCCATCATACCTTAATCTCTTTGTCTTCTATCTTTTCTGTGTGTACTATTAATCTCAGTATGCTTCATCTTTCCATGATGTATGGGGCTAAGTGAAATCTTAATAGGAATATGATTGTCCAATATATAATGTAGTTTTTTCAATATTTTTGTCTCAAAGAGCTAAGCAATTGACTAATCCAGGTGGTTTTAGCTGTTAAAGAGGCCATGAATCAATACTCTATTTATGTGATAGATCTTGTCATGGCTTATTGTATTACTACTCCATGATATCATATTTTGTTAATAAATATGCAGTTTCGAAGATAGACCTTATATTTGGGTTCCTAGCCCAAGCAACATATGAGAAACTGACTACAACTAATGGATGCTCTGTCTCCTTCATAAAATTTAGCCATTGTTTATTGTTCATTCCACATAATTTAATATATGCCCTACAAATTTCAAGTGATTAACTCGAGGACCATGCATGAATGGAGAAGCCTAATTGTTTTTATGTAAAAAAATTGGTTGGGTAAGCTCAAGTTTGTTACGACAATGAAGTCATACATGATACTTCAAGAACAAGTAGAATCAACTGCATTTCAGCTAAGGCTATGAAGAAATTGAAGAATTCGATGAAGAATCTTTGAAGATGTTTAATTCATTAAAAGTCTTAGATTCTTGTAAGAGCCTTACTTAGAGTGCATATTTAAGTTGCATTTCACCTTAAAAGTCATTAGAATTTTTTTTTAAAAAGAACCCTCTTGAAAATCTTTTTAGAAAACCCTTTTCTTAAATTTTCGTGTTTATTAGTCGACCAATAGACTTACCAGTCGACTAATCCTTTCGCGCCATATTTTCTAAAAAGTCATTTTTGTCAAATTAGTCGACCGAAGGTTTTATCAGTCGACTGGACAAAATATCTGTTTTCTGGAAAATTAGCAGCAGTCGACTAATGGTTTTATCAGTCGACTGAACAAAACATGTGTTTTCTGAAAATTTAGCAGCAGTCGACTAATGCTTTTATCAGTCGACCGAACAGAATGTTTGTTTTTTAGAAGATTTTAGCAGCAGTCGACTGAAAGGTTTTTCAGTCTACTGATGATATTATCAGTCGACTAATTTTTCTCTAGTCGACTAAGTTTCAAAAGTTCAGTTTTTCAAACGGCTCGATTAACAGATCAGTCGACCGACGATAACTGTCAGTCTACTAATAACTAAATATTAGTCGACTAACTGATGTTTCAGTCGACTAATTTTGCCATTTTTCTGAAACTTCAAAAAGGCGTGTCTTTTCATTTTTTAAACGTTTTGATCGCTCAAAATGGACGGTTTTGACACCCTTTCATACTCTTAACGTATGAAATCTTTCAACTATAAATATGAGTGCATTTTACACTCAAAAGAACGAGAATTCAATCGATTTGAATCATTTACTTCTTGCTTTTCACTCCTATTCATTCAAGTATTTGTTTTCTCACTCACTTGATATTTTCACTTCAGTTTTTCACTCAAATCACTTTGAGAGATAGTGAATTCGTGAGTAGAGTATTTCAACAACCTCAAAAGCCAATTGCATCTCATTTGCATTCAAAAGAAAGGCTCATAGGTTGTATTGTAAGTTGTTACTTATTTTCTGTAAAAAAGACTCCTTGGTTTAAAGGAGTTGTTTGCTTTCAGTAGGGTTGTTACTGAAAGTGGGACCGGTTTTGGTCTGTGTGATCTTGTAGTTAACAAGGTTGATAGTGGAAATTTCAAGCGGGTTTTGCTTGGGGACTGGATGTAGGTCGGGATAGACCGAACCAGGATAAAATCTTGTGTTCTTTGTGTGTTTGCTTTTCAAATTGCAAAATCCTTCAATATTCCGCAGACAATTTATAAAAGCACTATTCACCCCCCCTCTAGTGCTCGTTGCCTCGATCCTAGTGCACTTTCATTTGGGATCAGAGCTATGTTTGCTATTATTTTGATTTGATCATCATCTAGCATGACAACTACAACATCTCAGCACAAAGAAGGATGCTCCTCTGTTCGTCCTTCTCTCTTTGACGGAACAAACTATGGTTACTGGAAAGTAAGAATGACAATATTCTTGCAATCCATGGATCTAGATATTTGGAGAGTTGTTTCAGAAAAGTACCAAACTCCATCAACTGATTTCAGCCGATGGACCGATGAAGAAAAGAAGACTGCTTCACTTAATGCCAAGGCAATGAATGCATTATATTGTGGCGTTGACAAGGTAGAGTTCAATCACATCTCTCAATGCTCTACAGCAAATGAAATCTGACATACTCTTCTCGTGACTCACGAAGGTACGTCAAAGGTAAATGAATCTAAAATTGCTTTAACTCATAAATTTGAATTGTTTAAAATGAAGCAAAATGAATCTATATCGGACATGGTAACTAGAATGACCGATATAACTAACACTTTGAAATCCCTTGGAAAAGAATATTCACAAGTGAATTTAGTCAGAAAGATTCTAAGGTGTTTAACTCCTGAATGAGAGAGAAAAACCACTGCTATTGAAGAAGCAAATGATCTTAACACTCTCACTCTTGAAGATTTGGTTGGTAACCTTATGGCATATGAAGTCCAACTTCAAGACAGACAAGAAGAAGAACCCAAGAAGAAATCTCTTGCTTTTAAGGCTACTTCTGACTCAGAAAATTCAGAAGAAGATGAAGATGAAGATATTGCCCTCATCACAAGGCAATTCAGAAGATTCATCAAAAAAGGAAGATTTCAAAGAAAGGTAAAGAAAACAGATTCTTCCAATCCCAATGAAGTCAAGTGCTTTAACTGCAAAAAGGCAGGACATATCAAGAAAGATTGTCCTTTTCTCAAAATCAAGCCCAAGGAACAATTCAAGAAGAAAAAGGCATTTCAAGCATGTTGGGATGATAGTGACTCCTCTTCCGATGAAGAATCAAATGAAGAAGTCGCCAACATGTGCTTTGTAGCACAAGAAGATTCAGTAAGTCAAATTGACTATGATGACTTGTTAGAAGCATTCAATGATTTATATGATAAATTTAAGAGTTTAAGTTTTAAAAATAAAGAGTTAAAAACTGAAAATTTAACTCTTGACTCTCAAAATAAAGTGTTACTTCAAGAGATAGAAGATCTCGAGAAGGAAAATTCTTGCCAAGCATTTGAGATAAAAGAAATTGGAGTTAGAACCAATCTCTTACAAAAAGAACTATCTAGTCTAAAAGAAAAATCAAATGATCTTCTTTCCATAGTGACCAAATTCACAAATGGTAAAGAGAATCTAGAAAAACTTTTTGGTTCTCAAAGATGCTCGGTTAATAAAACCGGATTGGGATATAGCTTCTTTGATACTCAAAATAGACCAAACTATGTGGTGAAAAATCAAAGACATTATTCTCAACCATTTGTTCATAGAACTAAACTTTCTAGTTCAAATAGAAATGCATCTAATCATGAAAACTATAATGCTTATAAGCCTAGACATGATTATTCTAGACATGCTAAATCCTTTTATAGAAAGAATATTTATTATCAAAGGAAACCAAAATCCAAATGGATATGGGTTCCTAAGACTAACTCTCATGGACCCGAAAATAGAAAGGGGTCAAATGCTCTGTTTTCTAATTTTGTTGTATATACACAACATAAGGAGCAAATGGATATTGGACAACGGTTGTTCCAAACATATGACTGGAAGGCCGGAGTTATTTTCCACCCTCCAAAATAAGGATGGAGGAACCGGCACCTTTGGTGACAATAACAAGGGAAAAGTAATAGGTATTGGTAATATTGGTAATCCAAAATTTCCCTTGATAGAAAATGTTCTTTTAGTAGATGGTTTAATGCATAATTTAATATCTATTAGTCAATTATGTGATAAAGGTTTTCATGTTTCTTTTGAAAATGATTTATGCTTAATTTCTGATTTTCAATATAAAAAGATCATTTTTAAAGGTAAAAGAAGGAAAAATGTGTATGAACTATATCTAGATGAATTATCCACTTTTAATGAAAAATGTCTTATTGTTTCAAATGAAATTCAATGGTTATGGCACAAGAGACTTGGACATGTTAACTTTAAAATTATTGCAAAGTTATCCAAGAATGATCTTGTAAGAGGCATACCTAGAATACCATATAAGAAAGATCACTTATGTGATGCTTGCCAAAGGGGTAAACAAATCAAGAGTTCTTTTAAAGCAAAAGATATTGTTTTAACAAAAAGTCCTCTTGAACTTTTACATTTAGATCTATTTGGACCATCTAGAATTCAAAGTTTGAATGGTAGCAAGTATGTTTTTGTTATAGTAGATGATTATTCTCGGTTTACATGGGTAATTTTTCTAAAAAGCAAAAATGATGCTTTTTCGGATTTTTCTAAACTTTGTAGAAGAATTACAACTGAACAAATCTACATCTATAATTAAAATTCGTAGCGATCATGGTGGTGAATTTGAAAATGAATATTTTCTAAAGTTTTGTGATTTATATGGTATATCTCACAACTTTGCTTTTCCTAGAGCGGCTCCAAAAAATGGAGTTGTTGAAAGAAATAATAGAACTTTGCAAGAATGTGCTAGAACCATGCTTCAAGATAAAAATTTACCAAAATATTTTTGGGCTGAAGCAATAAATACAGCATGTTATGTTTTAAACCGTGTTCTTATTCGACCAATTTTACATAAAACATGTTTTGAATTGTATTATGATCGTATACCAAAGATCTTATATTTCAAAATTTTTGGTAGTAAATGTTTCTTGTTAAATACCAAAGATAATCTTGATAAGTTTGATTCAAAATCAGATGAATCAATATTTCTTGGATATTCCTCTAGAAGTAAAGCTTATTGTATTTTCAATAAAAGAACATCTTGTATTGAAGAATCTTTACATGTTGCATTTGATGAGAATTGTGAGCAGATTATACCTCTAAGCGAAGGAGAAAAAATAATACTTCAATAAGAACCCCGGATAGAGAGTACTTCTCAAGAAAATATTCATCTTCAACCGGTTTGAAAAGAAATTCCTAATCATCCACATGAACAAGTTATTAGTGAAATAAAGAGTGGTGTCCAAACTAGAAGGCAATTAGAAAAATATATTGCAAATGTTCCTTTCATATCTAAATTAGAACCAAAGAATATCAATGAGGCTTGTGATGATGAATTTTGGCTTTTAGCCATGTTTGAAGAACTTAACCAATTTACTAGGAATGATGTTTGGGATCTAGTTGATAGACCAAAGGATCATCCAGTAATTGGAACAAGATGGGTCTTCCGAAATAAGCTGGACGAAAATGGTGAAGTCATTCGTAACAAAGCAAGGCTAGTAGCACAAGGCTATAATCAAGAAGAAGGCATAGATTTTGATGAAACCTATGCACCAGTGGCTCGATTAGAGTCAATTCGAACGATGCTTGCTTTTGCTAGTTACATGAACTTCAAGTTATATAAATTGATGTTAAGAACAAAGAACGGCAGGGGCCTCGGCCCCCTTGCCTGATGAACAGGGAATGGCAGAGGCCTCGGCCCCAGCCTGGCACAAAAAATGAATGGCAGGGGCCTTGGCCACTGCCTGACAAAAATAGAGAATGGCAGGGGCCCCAACCCCACCCCTGCCTGACTAATCAAGGGATGGCAGGGGCCTCGACCCCTGCCTGAAGAACCAACAAATGGCAGGGGCCTCGACCCCTGCGTGACAAATTCACGGAGCCGCTGGGGGTGACTGGCCCTCCTGCCGGCTCTCCAACGACCCCAATGGGGAGGGGGAGATCGGGATGGGGGTGACAGAGGGACAAGCCCCTTGCGTGCCGAGAATCAAGGGGCAGCAGGGGGATATCCCCTGCCCTCCCAGAAGCCAAGAGGCGGCAGGGGGCGAGCCCCTGCCAGCCCAGCAAAACAAAGGGCGACAGGGGCATCACCCCTGCTAGCCGAGATAGGAAGGCGGCATGGGCATTACCCCTGCGTGCCAAAACCCTAGAGGCAGCGGGGGCGAGCCCCTGCCTGCCGAGAAACAGGAAACGGTAGGGGCATTGCCCCTGGCTACTGGAGATCGAGAGGCGGCAGGGGGGGCTAACCCCTGCCAGAGAGAGAGAGAGAGCTCGGGACGAGGGTGATAGGGGGCAACCGACCTCCCGTCGGTTTCCCTATCACCCACAGGGGTGAGGGGGTGTCGCAGGGGCCATTGTCCCCTGCTGGCACTCTGGCGCACCCCCAGAGGGAAGAGGGGACGACAGGGGCCTCCGATGAGCACAAGAGAGGCGGGAGGGCGCGGCAGGGGTCGTGCGCCGTCTGTCGGCCTCCCGGCGAGGTGACAGAGAGGGGGGGGGGTGAGGAGGAGAAGAGGGGGGAGGAGAGGTAGGAGAACGGCGTACCTGGGAGGCGGTGGCCGGCGTCGGCGTGGGTCGCAACGATGGTGCTGGTGGCGAGCCCAGGGAAAGGGAAGGTCGACGCGATGGGGGCGAAAGCTGTGTGCCTCCCCTTGCCCTCCTGCAGAGCTTTTAAAGGCCCCAGGGGGGGGCGATGAATGGGGAAACCCCGATGGGTTTCCCCTTATCTCCCCGAAATCGCAGGTGGAGGGGGGGGGGGTGTGCGGCGCTCGGGAAGAGGATTTAAAATCCTCTTCCTGAGTCGGGTTATTAAAACCCTAAAGAAGAGGGGCCCGGGTCCGGACCCGATCCGACCCGGCCCGGGTACAATACATTTTTTTTAAATATGGGTTTTACATCCTACCCCTCTTAAAAGAATTTCGTCCGCGAAATATTTATTGCCTTCAAGAATCAAAATACAGGTCAGGATATTTTTCCCTGATACCGTTCTCAGGTTCCCAAGTACATTCGTCAATTCCATGATGTTGCCACCGAACCTTTACAAAGGAAATGGTCTTCGATCTTAGCACTTGGTCACTACGGTCGACGATCTTCACTGGTCTTTCTTCGAATGTCAAGTCCCCTCTAATGTCCACATCATTATAATGAATGATGTGCGATGGATCGTGAACGTACTTCCTCAATATGGATACGTGAAAAACATTATGGATCTGGGCGTACTGAGGAGGTAACGCCACGCGATAAGCTGCTTCTCCAATCCGCTCCAGGATTTCAAACGGTCCGACGTATTTAGGACTTAGCTTTCCCTTCTTTCCGAACTGAAATACGCTCTTCGTCGGAGATACCTTAACAAAAACCATCTCGCCAATATCGAAGGTAAGCTCTCATCGGCGTCTATCTGCATAGCTTTTCTGCCGACTCTGAGCGGTATAGAGTCGTTCTCGAATCATTTGCACTTGTTGAGTATAGTGGTGTAGAACTATAGGTGCCTCCAATCTTCGTTCGCCAACCTCGTCCCAGTAGACAGGTGATCGGCACAGCCTCCCATACAAAGCTTCGTATGGGGCCATCCCGATGCTCGCATGGTAGCTGTTGTTATACGCGAATTCCGCCAGACTGATGTGGGAATCCCACTCTCCCTTCCAGTCCATCATACAAGCTCGAAGCATGTCTTTAAAGGTTTGAATCGTACGTTCCGACTGCCCGTCAGTCTGAGGGTGAAATGCAGTACTGAACTTCAACTTTGTGCCCAAAGCCAATTGAAGTTGCCCCCAAAACCTTTAAGTGAATCTAGGATCACGATCGGAGATAATCGAGATCGGAACACCGTGCAGTCTCACAATCTCTCTAACATAGAGATCAACGAGACTATCCAACGATTGGTTGAGACAGATGGGTAGGAAGTGAGCAGACTTGGTGAGTCTATCGATGATCACCCAAATCGCGTCATGCTTCCTCCGCGTCCTCGGTAGGCCGACTATGAAGTCCATAGTAACATCTTCCCACTTTCATAGAGGGGTCTCTATCTGCTGCATGACCCCACCG
Source organism: Nuphar pumila (assembly GCF_984573655.1). Lineage (NCBI taxonomy): Eukaryota > Viridiplantae > Streptophyta > Magnoliopsida > Nymphaeales > Nymphaeaceae > Nuphar > Nuphar pumila. The sequence goes on along the minus strand of NC_143252.1, from coordinate 22,014,844 downwards.
GGTCTCTGGTGTTCGATCTTGATCTGCTGACACGTCAAACACTTCGAGACATACTCAGCCACGTCTTGCTTCATACCGTTCCACCAATAACTGCGTTGTAGGTCCTTGAACATCTTCGTGCCGCCAGGGTGAATGGTGTATCTAGATTTGTGGGCTTTTGCAAGAATTTCATCTCGTAAGACCGGGTCATCAGGAACCCAAAGGCGCTCCTTTAACCATATACTTCCATCCTCCTTCAGACGAAAAGGTGTATCTGCCAGTATCGCTTGAGCCTTCAACTTCTCGTAGCGTGCATCCGTTTTCTGGCCATTGATGATCCTCACTAGTAGCTCAGGTTGAGCAACAAGGTGGGAAAAACCGATTGAACCTTGAGTGATTGCGAAAGGTTCCCAAGAGGCTAGGTCTTCGACCAACCTCCATCCAACAAATAAGGCATTAATCGAAACTTCCGGTGCTTTGCGGCTGAGGGCGTCAACCACGACGTTCGCCTTTCTTGGGTGGTAGAAGAGGGTGAAGTCGTAATCCTTGAGGAATTCTAGCCAACGCCGTGGCCTCATGTTCAATTCTTTCTGTGAGAGTAGATACTTAAGGCTCTTATGATCGGTGAATGCTTCAAACTGCTCCCCATACAAGTAGTGTCGCCATATCTTCAGTGCGAACACCACCGCAACTAACTCTAAATCATGAGTTGGGTAGTTCTTCTTGTGAATTTTAAGTTGTCGAGAGGCGTAAGCGATCACTTTCCCATTCTGCATCAGCACAGCCCCTAGGCCTGACCCAGATGCATCAGTATAAATCATGAATCCGCCTTTAATAACTGAAAACTCGCCTCACACTTCTCGTTCCATAAGAATTTAGCCTCTTTTTTCAGCAACTTCGTCAGGGGTAACACAATTTTTGAAAAATCCTGAATGAATCTTCTATAGTAACCCGCTAGTCCAAGAAAACTCTTGATATCACGTGCGTTCTTTGGTTGCTGCCAACCGAGTATAGCCTCAACCTTTGCAGGGTCCACGAACACTCATTCCTTAGAAATAACGTGTCCCATAAACATAACTTCTTCGAGCCAGAATTCACATTTAGAGAACTTGACATACAAATGTTCCTTTCACAGGGTCTCCAACACGATGGTTAGGTGTTCCCGATGTTGCTCTCGACTTTCTGAGTACACCAAGATGTCGTCGATGAACACGATCACGAAGGTGTCCAAAAATGGCTTGAACACCCTATTCATTAAGTCCATGAAAGCTGCTGGGGCATTTTGTCAGTCCGAACGACATGACTGTGAACTCGTAATGTCCGTATCTCGTCCGAAAAGCCGTCTTAGGAATATCATCATTCCTAATTCTGAGTTGATGGTATTCAGACCTAAGATCAATTTTCGAGAAAACCTTAGCCTTCTGTAACTGATCGAACAAGTCTTCGATACGCGACAATGGGTACTTGTTTTTTTATCGTGGCCTGGTTGAGCATTCGATAGTCGATGCACAGACGCAAGGTCCCGTCTTTCTTCTTCACAAAAAGCACAGGAGCTCCCCATGGAGATACGCTTGGCCGAATGAAACCCTGATCCAACAACTTCTGCAACTGCTTCTTCAGCTCCTCAAGCTCAGTTGGCGCCATTCTGTAAGGTGCTTTAGAGATTGGCGTCGTACCGGGTAGCAATTCAATATTGAATTCTACCTCACGAGATGGTGGAAGTCCCGACAGCTCTTTAGGAAAAATGTCGGAATAATCGCGAACAACTTCCAGCCCACCGATGGGAATAGGCATTGGATCTGATTGGATAACACTAACCAAAAAGGCAGTGCATCCCTTCCGCAAGAAGTTCTGCGCCTTAAGCGCCGAGATCATCCGGCTTGCTCGTATAGGTTTGGGAATTCTGAATTCTACTCTCGAAGAGCCTGGAGGTGATAAAACGATCTTGCCATCACGGAAAAATATCTTGGCATGATACTTGTGCAACCAATCCATGCCTAGGATGACGTCAAATTCTGTCATATCAAGCAAGATAGCACAAGCAGGCAAGTGCCGCTCTGCCACAACTACGTCCAATTCAGGTATGTAAGTGGTGTAAACTGTGTTCTTTCCAACGGGGTTATACACGTCTAAAGCATTGTCAAGTGGTTTTACAGTTATATGCAATTGTTTTACGAATTTTTCTGAAACAAACGAGTGTGTAGCACCACAATCAAAGAGTGCAAACGCTGCTTGACCAACAACGAGAATGGTACCTTAAACGAGATCCCCTTTTGTCAATTGTTCGACCGTGGCTGCATAAACTCGACCCGGCTCCCTGACACTGCTTGGTTGTGCTCGTTGTTGTTGCTGATGAGGTGGTCGAGGAGGCTGAGATGCGTTGCCGGTTCGCTTGAGGTCATCAACTGCTTTCTTTCGGCAGTCGCGTATGAAATGACCCATCTTGCCACAGTACAGGCATCCGTCAGTGTCCCATGGACAAGATTGTCCTACGTGAGGCCTCTTGCACTTGGGGCAGTTATCTCCAAACGGCTGTCTGGGCGATGGATGGCCCTGCTGTCGTTGGCGCTTTGCCGGAGGGAACTGTTTCTTCCCTCCCTCAGTCTTCACTGGTAATGGTGGTCGCTGCCCTGGGCCGCTAGAATAGGTCTTCTTCTGATCACCACCTGACGCGGGTGACTTTTTGGCTTGCACACTTTTTGAACGCTCCCAATCCTCGTTCAGTAGGGTGGCTGCTGCTACCGCCGCAGAAAAAGTCGCGGGCATGTTGGTGAGAACCCTATGCCTGAGTCCTTCCTTCAGTCCGCGAATGAACTTCCCAGCCCGCTCATGATCATCCTCGAATAGGTGAGGACAGTAGCGCTCCAACCGTTGAAATTTGGCGATATACTCATTCAAACTTAAGCTGCCTTGGCACAGCTCCAGAAATTCCATCTTCTTCTTTTCCCTCGCATGAGGAGGGAAATAGTTTCCAAGAAAAGCCCTCCGAAAGGCCTCCCAAGGAATCACCTCCGCGCCTGGGAACTGCACCTCCCGGGTAGTGTCCCATCACTCGCGAGCGTCGTCGTTCAATCGAAAGGACCCGAACATCGTCTTCTTATCGTCAGGAACGGACAACACTTGGAACACCCGTTCCACCTCTTTGACCCAACTCTCCGCCAAGTCAGGGTCAACCTTGCCAGAGAAGGTAGGAGGGTCAAGCTTCAAAATTTTTTCATACGTGGCGGTTGGTGTGTTCCCCATAAGAAAACCCTGATCCTGCTGGGGGCGACCCTGGCTACGAATCGCCTCTGCCAAGGAGTTGAAGGTATCTATCATGAATCCCCTCTACTCACGCAACTCATCAGCCATGCTGTTGCTTGAGTTTCTCGTCATCCTTAAAAAGCAACCAAGGTTAAGAGTTAAAAATACTAAAGAAGCATGGGAAGACATAAGTATAGGAGCAAAGGCAAAATATAGAATTTTATTATGAAAGTCATTTATTTTGAATCCAGCCGCACTGGTATATAAACAAAAGTTCTATTCATTAATGATAAATGAGTTCACAGACTCCAACAAAACTTGGTAGGTGCTACCTCCCCTTAGGGACGACTAGAGTACTTCCTAAGATATTCCCTTCTATTGCCTGTGCGCCTGAATCTGCGCTTAGGGGTGAAGAGAAGTGGCTCCCTGTAGGAGGTCTCTTGCCCGTAGAGGGGCGTCGCCGGAGTAAATTCCGGTAAGCCAAGACTATAACTTGACGAATCAGTTGTAAGCGTGTATGTGGGTGATACACCCGCCCACTGGGTCAACTGGAGGTGGTGGTTGCTCGCCTGCAGTCGAAATTGCGATCCTGCCATCGTGCTCGGCCTTGCGGAGGCAGGCATCCATGATGTGCCCTGATTCTCCACAGAAAACACACTCCTCTGCTAACTCAGGGGGAACAAAATCTCCCGGTGACTCTTGTGGTGTCTGATGGTGCACCCGAACGTGTGAAGGCGCGAAACCACCTTCTCGAGCATACACCTCAGCCCACGTTGCTTCCAAGGGTATTTGGTAGGCGATCGGTAGGGATGGCAGTGGGGCGGGGCGGGGCGGGGCGGGGGACAAGGTTTCCACCCCCGCCCCGCCTCAAAATTTTATCCTCCACCCCCGCCCCGCCTCCGCGGCGGGGATGGATTTTATCCTCCACCCCCGCCTTCATCCCCGTTTCATGTCCTCCACCCCCGCCCCGTCCCCGTCCTCGCCCCGTCCCCGTTTCCGCCTTCATCCCCGTTTCATGTCCTCCACCACGATCGACGCAGTCTGCGCCCGATATGCCTCCTCGAAGGCGGAGTTGAACAACCTGAAATCCCGCCTCGCGCTTTCGGCACCGATCACCACCGGAATCTCCGTCATGGCCGCCACGACCTCGCTCCACGCCATGCGCTCGTAGTTAGCGACGTACTGCCGAAGCTTCTTGGTGTGCATTCGCACCCAAGCGTCGTCGAGGACGAGTCAGAGATCGACGACGACCCTGCGACGGCCAACGGTGGAGGCCTCCCCCTGCGACGGCCAACGGTGGTCGGCGATGGCCCGGCTACAATGATAATGCGGATGGGGAAGGGGAAGAGGCGACGGCCCGACTCGGCGGCTCCAGGGTTAGGAAATTAAGGAAGGGAGTTAGGGTTAGTAAACAGTAAAAATATAAAGGGTTGGGGGCGGGGATGGGGTGGGGCCGGGACGGGGATGGGGCGGGGCCGGGACGGGGATGGGCCGGGGCGGGGATGGGCAGGGGCGGGGATGGGCCGGGGCGGGGCGGGGGAACGTGCCAGTCCATCCCCGCCTCCACCCCTGAACGGGGATGGATTTTAACCTTCGTCCCCGCCTCCATCTCCGTTTCATACCCTTCATCCCCGGTCCAAACGGGGCGAGGCGGGGCGGGGCCCTGCTTTCCCCCGGTCCACTGCCATCCCTAAAGATCGGTAGTGGGAAGCCTTACTCATCCGTAAAAATGGGTAGAGGAGGGTGGTTAGCCCAGTAACCATCCCCGAACATCCCATGTCCGCCGCTTTCCCTTACGGAACGGCCACGCACCCTACGCGTGCCCCTATCGTGACTACCACTAAAACCAACAAATGGATCCATCTATCAGACGATACTACGAATAGAAGCAAGAATATAATTTAGTCTAAACATGCTATAAAATATCAAAGACTTAGAGCGCGATAAGATGCTCAATAGTCAAGATTCACCTCTTTCTGATCTGGCTCTGATACCAAGTTGTAATGCCCCAAAATTTTGACTTGTGATTTCGAAAACATTATCGAAAAACCTTTCAAAGATTTAAAGTTTTAACTTCTAAAAACGACAGCAGAAGACATTTAGAAGGAGCACAAGTCAACAATCCTGGGTACGTTAGCTGAAAAACCATCATTCACATGAACAACAACTTAAAGGAATTGAGGAAATAAGGCAATAGATTAAAAATCTGCAGTTTATTACAAAATGAGTATTTTCCCAAAGTTCAATAATCTAAAGAAAAACTCAAAAAGACTCAGAGCCAAGCCGCCAGCAGAAAGAAGATAAAATCTTGAGCCATGTTGCACCACGCCATCGGCCGCTTGAGAAGTCCTACTCATCACCTGCCCATAAAATGGGTCAGTTTCATAACAAACCAGTAGGTGCACGAATAGATAAGTAGAATGAAAATAAAGAAGGACATTCATGAGATAAGCAGTTATTATATTAACACAATCAATACAATTGTAATCTATTCTAACAAGTGTAATATGTGCAAAGAGCTATTGTTTAAAGCATTTCAAGCAGTGTAAATCTCAATCATCTACAACTATTCAAAAAAAAGATATTCTTTAAGTTCTGATATTAACTGGCCTGTGGGTACGCACATACGCGAAACGTAGAAACAACCGAGACCGATCCGGGGGTTTATTATGTCAGGTATTTTCATTAACCCGGATGACTAACTGAGTCCGCTCCTAAGGAGACGGTCGGTGACCAAGAGAGTAAATCTCTAAAGGCATTCATGGCCCATGGATGCATCCAACTTCTGCAGAAGTACCTGGGAGTTACCACCTAGGATAATTTATGGTAATCCCAATTCCCCTAACTCCGATGATTGGGGAAGCCGAGTCTTTTGCCCGTGGGGTGGTTTTTAACAACCTTTCCATCAGAGTTTTTGTACCATTCATTCTCTCCCTTGATGAACCGTGAAGGTCGAATGGGTACGACGGGGGTTCCTTAACCGCCGCCCCATCTTACATGCTCTGGTCTATTAGACCCACTCGAGCATTTTGCCTGTGAAGGCGAGTTGTCACCATTTATGTGATCTCAGCATTGTGTTAAATGCACGCATCGAGGTTACTACAACCTCCTCATCCAACCATCGTAACACACATGGGACGTACTTGTCCAAAAGTACGATCGTACCTTCCTAGAGGTACGACTATGATGAGAGAGTAACAATATAATGTTTTATAATTCTTTTGGTTCATACATGACATGTATTGCTCTTTGAACAATTGGCCTGTGGAGGCTGACATTATCTCATCTATATCAATAAAGTGTTGATTTCCCACTTCAAGGTACTTCATGACCTCTCGTCAATTTTATACCATACCTGCCTTAAGGTTCGGTTACAATAGCAATTGCAGTGGGTTTCTCTCTAGAAATGAGTCTATTCACAAAGTTTACATTACGTATGCAATTTCAAAAGAATAAGTATGCAGAAGAGACAATCACAAGTTAAGTAATCCTACAGGTAAGCAGGTATACCAATTAAACTGCTCGATTCTCTCTAGAATGAGTCTACCCATAGAGTTTACTCTAAGCATGTAGTTTCAAAAGAATCATAACGAGTAAAACACTGACTAACAATTCATAAATTAAATACTTCTTCAGATAAACATGTATGTAAAATAACTATTCTATCTCAGGAGTCTTATTTTATTTTATTCATCCAAAATCCTCGTACGACTTTCCCCTACCTCGGGATGTCGTGCAGTTGTGTGCGTCTACGAGTGTAGATGATACGAGGGTTGGGCCGCGGAGCGCGAATGGGACCCGTTGCGTAAATCTGCAAGAGTGTGAAACATTTAATTAAGCTAATCTAATTAATGGTGCGACGAGGGCATGGGTAGGATTAGGCGACATGGACGAGCCACTGCCGAAAACAACAAGGCGGCAGGGGACCTCGGCCCCTTTCGACTGAACAATAAATAGCAGGGGCTTCGGCCCCTGCCTGCCAAAATAGCGAATGGCAGGGGCCTCGGCCCCTGCCTGACAAGGAAGCGAAGGGCAGGGCCTCTGCCTTTGCCAAACAAGGTCACTCATGGCAGGGGCCTCGGCCCCTACCTGACAAAACAGCCGACAGGGGCCTCGGCCCCTGCCTCACGAAGGTAACAAGTGGCAGGGACCCTGGTCCCTGCGTGCCAGCTCAGAATGGCAGGGGTCTCGGCCCCTGCCAGACAGAATAATGAAGGGCAGGGGCATCAGCCCCTACCTCACAGAACAGAGAACGACAGGGGCCTCGGCCCCCTTGCCTGATGAACAGGGAATGGCAGGGGCCGAGGCACCTGCCTGGCACAAAAAATGAATGGCAGGGGCCTTGGCCCCTGCCTGACAAAAATAGAGAATGGCAGAGCCCTGCCTGACGAATCAAGGGACGACAGGGGCCTCGGCCCCTGCCTGAAGAAGCAACAAATGGCAGGGGCCTCGACCCCTGCCTGACAAATTCACGGAGCCGCAGGGGGTGACTGGCCCCCCTGTCGGCTCTCCAACGACCCCAATGGGGAGGGGGAGATCGGGACGGGGGTGACAGGGGGACAAACCCCCTGCGTGCCGAGAATCAAGGGGCAGCAGGGGGATATCCCCTGCCCTCCCATAAGCCAAGAGGCGGCAGGGGGCGAGCCCCTGCCAGCCCAGCAAAACAAAGGGCGACAGGGGCATCGCCCCTGCCAGCCGAGATAGGAAGGCTGCATGGGCATTACCCCTGCGTGCCAAAACCCTAGAGGCAGCGGGGGTGAGCCCCTGCCTGCCGGGAAAACAGGAAACGGCAGGGGCATTGCCCCTACCTACCGGAGATCGAGAGGCGGCAGGGGGGGCTAACCCCTGCCAGAGAGAGAGAGAGCTCGGGACGAGGGTGACAGGGGGCAACCGACCTCCCATCGGTTTCCCTATCACCCACAGGGGTGAGTGGGTGTCGCAGGGGCCATTGGTCCCCTGCCGGCACTCTGGCGCACCCCCAGAGGGAAGAGGGGACGACAGGGGCCTCGTAGGCCACCTGTCGGGCCTCCGATGAGCACAAGAGAGGCGGGAGGGCACGACAGGGGTCGTGCGCCGCCTGTCGGCCTCTCGACGAGGTGACATAGAGGGGGGGGGGGTGAGGAGGAGAAGAGGGAGGAGGAGAGGTAGGAGAACGGCGTAACTGGGAGGCGGTGACCGGCGTCGGTCACAGCGACGGTGCTGGTGGCGAGCGCAAGGAAAGGGAAGGTCGGCGCGATGGGGGTGAAAGCTGTGTGCCTCCCCTTGCCCTCCTGCAGAGCTTTTAAAGGCCCCAGGGGGGGGCGATGAATGGGGAAACCCCGATGGGTTTCCCCTTATCTTCCCGAAATTGCAGGTGGGAGGGGGGGGGGGTGTCTTCCTGAGTCGGGTTATTAAAACCCTAAAGAAGAGGGGCCCGGGTCCAATACAATTTTTTTTTTTTTAAATATGGGTTTTACAATGGGTGTTTAACATGAAGGAGATATATCATTTAAAAGTTCTCAGTAATAATATGTTTGTAACATGTAGTGCAGAAAGCCTTAACCTACTACTTTGATGTTATTCCACTCATGCACATCATGGCAATCACACTTCTAGTGGTATGATGGTGCTTTCTTTAAGCAACACTGGTTTTTGTTTTTGGGGGCAAGATTCTAAAGTCAGAAATTCCTTGCTCATGGAGAATTTTATTATCTTCACCACTATCACTTTTGAAATGAGCAATGTAGCAGACAATTGTTCTCAACAAGTCAATGGAAATGACAAAATATATCAAACATCTTAGATTTATGTTTCATGAAGAAAATTCCAGTAAATCTGCTATGATTATCAGCGAACAGAGAATGATGACTACAGAAAAGGTAATGTCTTTCGGGATGCTGAATCATCAAAATGCACAACTTTGAAAGGAAAAGAAGCCCAACAATGATGAACTTCGGAATAAAGTTTGCGATTTTAATTATTTGATAACTTGAACACAAAATCCTTTTTACTGCCTCATTACATATGAATTTTGGCAATAGACCTCTCAAACTATGAAACTTGGGGATAGGCAATCCATAATGAGCAAGTCTACAATACTACAGATCCATAAGCAGTTAAGCACTTTATTTGACCAGATTTCTAAAGTCAGAAATTGCGCTCAAAACTTAAAACAATTTGACTTTGACTCATTGTTCTGAGCTTCTTTGATCATGTAGGTATTTACATGTGGCACACCTTCGGCATATGATTTATTCATAAGGTCCTTCACATTCACATAAAGAATGAAAATAACAGCTTTGTTTGATCAACCAATTGTGACATGATAATTTTTTCCTTAATGTTGGGAATGCCAAAGGTATGAAGGCAATGATTGAGGGCTACTGAAATGCATGCACTTCCAATATAAATAATGGAGTATACTATAACATCGCCAGCAATTATCCCACATAACAATTATGAGGTCTGGGATCTGTGATCTCTAGCCACATAACCAATGGCTTTTGAGTCCCCATACCAAGTACCTTTTTTATTGTTCGAAGCTGGTTCAATATTGTTGAATGCAGTACCAAATGCTTCCTGATTATTTAATGCTTGATCATTTGAGATTTAAACAAACTTATTTGTACCATTTAGAATGATGTTTGACTTCTTAGCCATACCTGCTGCACTATAGAAAGGAAGATCTCTATAATCATTTTCAATTTTGTGCATGTTTCTTACATGATTGACTGATCATATTAGATTCCATGGCTGAATTGTCTGTGTTGTGTTATTGTGTGAAGGAGGTAGCATCCCATGTCCATTTAAAACATTAATTCTTTCATGTCCTTTGCTTCCAAAGGGACTATTTGACCAAACTCATCCATGGCCACTTGAAAACTAATAGATTAAGTGCTTCATTAGGTGCCTCACTGTTCACTTTTTTTGTTATTGAAGTGCTGCTTCAAAGTAAGTAAAATACGGTGTAAACCTTTTAGAGTTGGCAATTGTGGTCAACATTGAAGGGGAATAACCAGAATTTGATACTTAGATCCTAGCACTGCATAATTTACATCACTTTATCATTTTCTTAAATAGACTGACCAATGAGGGGCTATTTCATGAGCAATATCTTTCATCGTATTCAAGTATTCCATGACTTATAGGTCCTTGTATTCCAAGGCTCCACCCTGAAATGCATTGTGCAAGACTCAAGAACTCGAGATTAAACATAGTTTAACCCAAAGTTCCCCAACACCTATTCCATCTTCTGTTCTGGTTAGGGCTTCTTAGGATAGTGGGGAGGACATATACTAATAGCATCTTGTCTTATTGGATCTAAGGCTGATAGATTTGATTTTGAATGAGAACTGTTGTAGAGGCTGCTATGCTCTCTCCTTAGTCTTAATCTTTCTTTTTAAGAAAATTCTGGGGAAATGAGATTATTAATGCTCCATCCAAGTGTCTTATAAGATCAAAACTCTCTATGAATGAAACTTATCTAATGTTTCCATATAGGATATTTTAAAGAGGATTTTTTGCAGGAACAAGATAGATATGATGAATTGATGGGCAAAGGGAACAGAGATTGGTCATGTTTAATCGATGGAACTAAAAGAATAGAGAGAGTGAGAGAGAGGATTCAGATTCAAACAAATGAAAGACACACAAAGGATTAAGAAAAAACCACTTCCTCTCTTTTTTTTTTGTGTGTGTTAGGATCTGGTAAGATCAAAGAAGAGACAATAGATTTTGAATCTCAGAGGACCTCTTTAGGTAGTTTGTAAATGCTAGATGAGAAGGATGGTTTGTCCAAAAAGCCCACTCCCCCCCTTGAGCCTCGATGTATTCCACCAGTGGATGGAAGACTTAATTATTAGTATATTGATCAGTCCATTAACCGAAAGACATGTTCAAGTCTTGGAGAAGAAGAGCAGCCCACACATCTTCTCTAGGAGGGCCATTCCATTGTATGTATTTATATATATTTAGGTTTGTACACATGTTAACCATTGTATATTTAAACTACTGAACATTAGAAACATGTACAAATTCATAAAAAGGCCTGTGAAATCACCTACTGCTAGGATGGGCTGTGAAATGTGGCAAGAAAGAAAACTCTTTGGTCTAGATTTCACAAGCTAAAGAGATATAAATGGATAAATAATGCAACAATTACAGAAGTTACACAAAAAGGAAAATAGGCACCTTCATTTAAAATATGTAACTAAATAAATAAACTAATTCTAATATGATCCATAACAATTCTACTAGATTCAACATTTATCTTACTGGAATCCGATGCACCCGTATGGAATCAAATGCCTCCTTCCAGCTCATAAAATTGAGGCTCTGGGTCTTGATCTGTCACATGGCTGGTTTGGCCATGTTATCTAAGACCATTTTGTAGCATCCAATTCAATGCACCTAGGATTGAATTCTCCTAAAAAGCCCGTTATTTCTCCCATTTTGAAGAACCACCAGAATGCAAGAGTCGCATATTCTAGACAAGGCACCATTGCTTGGAAGCTATGTCACACGGACTCGGCTAGGGAGGCGCCGCACCCGAGTCGACACGCCCCGACACGGGTGCGGCTTCGGACTCGGCCTGGACTCGGTCAATGCCGAGTCGGACTCGGTCAACGAGTTGAGGCCGAGTCCGTCCACTTTTGGACTCGGTCAACTTTGACCGAGTCCAAAATTGTCCATTTTTATAGCAAAAAACAAAAAAAATGATCTTTTTATATAGTTTTTAAAATATATATAGCATGAAAAAAGCTAATTATCATTTAATTCTCTCTCTCATAAGCCCCATAAAAAATTATTCTTAAATATTATCATCTAATTCTCTCTCTCAATCTTAAAAGCTAATAAATTCTCATCCACGAGTACCAACACTTTTCATCCACCGAGTTCTATCTCTTATAAAGGCTAATAAATTCTCATCCACCAGTACCAACATTTTTCATCCACCGAGATCATTTAATTCTCTCTCTTTTTCAAATCTAGCTTTGAAAAATTAAAAGCTTTTAATGCTTTTAATTAATGTTATAATTTTAGCAAAAGATGTTTAATGCATTTACCAGAACATGCTTTTAGTTAATGCTTTTAATTAATACCTTGATGATGTTTTATTCCCATGGTAGCTAAGACTCAGCCGAGTCAATGATAAACTCAGCCAAGTTTGGTTCTAACCCAGTTATACTACTATTTTAACTCAGTTAATTCAGGATCTGAGACAACTCGGAAGAGTCACGAGCCGAGTGTCCAAAATTTATATAGATATATGCACACACAGGATATATTATTATATATATATATATATTTAAAAAAAAAATATTTATATATATAGCCGAGTCCCCGTGTCCAAAATTTTTAAAATTGTGCCGCACCCGTGTCGCACCTGCACCCGCACCCGCACCCGCACCCATGTGACATAGCTTGGAAGAGATTTACCTAGCAAGCATTTGGGTGTAAGTTGTCAAGCAAGGAGCCTATTTTATTTATTATTTTCCTTCAGTTGGTGACCAAGAGGTTGCATGCTTTGAAAAAGCATGGAAAGAGGATGTTGGTGAGAACGAGATAAGGGCCTTTAGTTTAGGCTTTCATGTGAAAGGGTAGGGCCCTGTATGTTGATGTATAGACAACTTATGGTCGGGCATTTGGTTTTCAGAGAGTTAATTGGAGATATGGGTGTGTGAAAGGCATGCAAAAATGTATTAGCAAGAGCAAGATAAGGGCTTCTAGTTGAGGTTTGTTAGGGGCAGATCTTTTAAACAACTTAGTCTGGTGCCTTGAATTCAGATTGTCGTTCGGGGATGTGGAGTACCCAAACTTAGTTGTGGGGATTCGGGCAAGAGAAAAAGGGGGATTGGGCAGGAAAAGAAACTTATTAATTGAGTTGGTCGAAGACATGGCTGAGTTGATTAAGTTTGTCAAAAACATAGCTGAGCTGATATGGTTGGTCAGAGACATCTCTCGCTTGCATCTTTCATTTAGTCAATGATGGACTCTGGGTTTTCTACTTTAGGGCTTGAATCCAGTTAGTCTACTTGCTCTAGTTTTAATTTATTGGGTTTGAGTCATTGAACTTCTTAACTTTGTGGAACAGAAGAAAATCCTTGGCTGGAGAATCAAATAAAATTTCCAATAATAGCTTGTCAAACCTAATTTTACACTTCACCCTCAAGTAGGTTCAAAAGTTGCTTAACCCCTCCTGTAGGTTGGAGGCTTTTTGGAAGATTTGGAAATTTGGAAATTCATTATGTGCCTATAACAACCTTATTAATTATGTCAGCATATTCTTTATCATGTGTTTGGATCATTATATATTGCTGATCAGTCTATCTCCTGCCATCAATGGATGGTTACTGGTGGAAAAGGAATGGATCAAAGATCCCAAACGTTAACCTTTTTCCTTGGGATGCATGCCTTGCATTGAAAGAGGAGAAGGGAAAAAGAGATTGCTGCAGCCAATGGGAATGTCCTCAATGAGGAGGTGTGTGTGTGTGTGTGTGTGTGTGTGTGTGGGCATCTCATAACGTTTCTATTATATGAGGAGAAAGAGTAGAAGCAAAAAACTACCATACGCACAATGCATGTTCCTTCTGAGTTGAAGGATTAAAATTACTCCTGATTGGACGTCTAATCATAAAACCCATGCTATCCTTAACACATCTGCTCGCAGGGTATGACCATTGACAGTTTGGCCTTTTGAAACCATTGTCAATTACTAGATAGTAGTTTCATGAGTAAGTTGTCTGTTTTGTTTCCATGAAATAAACAAAGACTGCAATTCTCTTTTGCATTCTCACACACAAAAGTGTTGATCGACCTGCCCATGCTTCATTTTGTTATATTGGATTTGATATGTTGCTATGGCTGTGACACTTCAATTATTGCAATACAATACCGGTGTATGGATGGATTGATGTAAAGCAGAAAAAAGATGTATCCAGAGGATTCCAACCACTACCACAGCCATAGCCCAAACTTTTTTTTGATAAGCATAGCCCAGACTTTATGCTGGACCTAGTCATAGTCTATCTTCTACTGGATCAAGACAAGATTATGCCTCAAGAATACACCATACCAATGATTGACTGTCTGGTATGTGGATCACTTGCCTATTCGGCATCTGAATGCCAGGATGATCATAGAAATGCTTGGTGTACTTTTCTTAAACTTCTTGTAAATCGACATATCTAAGATCGTCCCTTTCACATACCTCAAGATTCTTTTGACAGCAGCCTCCATATCACTTTGTTTTAGCACATGCATGAACTGCAAAGCCTGGTTGACAAGACAAGCAGTCTGACCTTGTAAAAGCGAGGTAATGAAGGGTATCTAATGTAGTTCTGTACTCTTTTGGTCTCTCCAAGTGTGATTATCATCTCGTGCTTCACCCAACTTTGTGAAGGGACAAAGGTGTCTTGGCTGGTTTTTGTATTTTATCATTCCACTGCAAAACAAGAAGTCTTTTGTGTTAATATGAGAGCATCCCCTTGCTGGTGTACCTACACTCCAGACCAAAGACCTAAGTCCTTCGTATGAAACTTTTGCCTTCATATGAAACTTTTGATGTAAAACTCACTTAAGGTCCTCAATCCTTCCTTTACTACTACATTTCAGAACAATATCACCTACATAAATTAGAACAATAATAATTCCCAGATCATCATGATGACGAACAATGACTAGTCACATTGGCTTCTACTGGATACTAGTGATCTTATGACTGAATTAATGGGTATCAGACCACACACAAGATGCCTACTTAAGTCCATAAATAGTTTTATTTAATCCAAGAATAATATTATATTTGATCTGCTTCTGGATAACCTAGAGGATGCTCCATATAGACCTCTTCCTATAGGTGTCCAAGTAGGAATGCATTCTTAACATTTGATGGGTACAACATCTACCCGTAGTGGTTGCAGAAACATGCATAATGCAGATGGAAGAATCGGATGCTACAAATCCAAATTAGTCACAAGGGATATATAAAAGAGCATAGACCAAATGTCAATGAGACATGCAAACCATAGTGCAGATGATTACCTATGTCACATGGGTGCGGGTGCGGGGGTGCGGCACTTTAAAAAAACTTGGGTGCGGGGGTGCGGCAAAAATATAAAAAATTATATATATAAAGTCCAAAAGATGGACATAAATGACCCTGGGTCAGGTTGACTGCACTGGGTGCCGCACCCGCACGCACACCCGTGTTGCATCGCGTCGACGTGGGTGCGGCACCTAGTTGGCCGAGTCCCTGTGACATAGATGATTACTGTTATGGGCGATAAACAATGTATAAGTTTTTGCACATACCTTTAGTAGAAAGCTGAGCTCATGTACCTACGTATGTTGCATACCTGCCAAGTCATGACACTATATCTAAAGGATGTAGAAGGCACAACATAACTCTAACAATCTCTACATCTAAATTCACCACCTCTATGGAAGGAGCAAAAGTAGGGGCAACTTGCTTAACATCATGATGAGCTATGTCACATAGGTACAGGTAGGGTGCAGGTGCGGGTGCAAGTACTTAGGATACAATATGTGAATTTATAAAATTGTGAGTATGGAGGTATGACTTTGTATAATTATTTATATAAATAATTATATATATAATACTAAAATGATACATGCGAAGAAAGATAAAATTTATAAGTGAAAATGCTTTATAATGTAATTTTATACTATAAAAAAAATTAAGTAAAAAACTAAGAAAAACTGACTTAAGAAGAAAAAGAAAATGGGCTATGTCACATGGGTGCGGGGATGCAGCACTTCCAAAAAACCCGGGTGCGGGGGTGCGGCAAAAAAAAAAAAAAAAAAAAAAAATATATATATATATATATATATATATATATATATATATATAAAGTCCAAAAGTTGGACATAAATGACCCTGGGTGTGTTGACTGCACCCAGGGTCAGGTTGACCGCATCGGGTGCGGGTGCGACACCTAGTTGGAGAATCCCTGTGACATGTATTAAAAAAAAAATTTCTTGGCATTTTTTTAAGTCCAAAAAATTGGACCAAAATGACCCTGGATGCGTTGACCGCACCCGCACCCGCGTCGCGTCGACGCGGGTGCGGCACCCTGCTAGCCGAATCCCTGTGACATAGAAAATGGGTATGGATTGATCTTGATCGAGTCTGGCCCCACCCCCACCCACACCCACACCCACACCCACACCCAACCTTGTATCTGTAGTGTACTCATACCCACCCATGTTGACACGAGTACTTAAGTTACATAAATAATGGGTATGTTCTTCCTCCTGGTGAACATTGTTTCATGCTCAAGTAACATGGTCGTAACTCATCAAAAGAAGACTGCGAGACCCTACTATCATACATTGTTGCAAACATATTATATTCTAAGCCAAGGCTGCACATTGTTCTCATGCACACGTCATCTGAGGTAGGATATCTGATTGCAGTCGTTTGATTGAGTATGAACTTCATGTAATTCAAGAAGCCCAGTTCAAATTCTGCATTCGGAATGAGCTGTGTTTGGCTGGATCATGCCTCTTTATTTCCTCTATAAACACAAATTCTTAGGCTGCAGGCTCAGATCCATCAAGGTGCTCCATCAAGACATCACTTACTGATAAAAAGAGTGATCTTTTTTTTAAGTGACAGTGGGTTGAATCAAATTTTTCCATAACCAATTGCATCGGGAAAGATGAGTTTATGGGTTAGGATGAACTAGAAGCCATGGTAGAAAAGAACAAAAATACTAGATTTTCTTTTTGGATGCAGGAGTAGAAGCCAGAGAATAGTCCAAAACTTGCTGACATCAGTGATGACGTTAGCTATGATGTCACCTTATTATGTCGAGAAAAATCGGTCTGATCAGATCCTAGATGCAATAGTATATATATATATATATATATATATAAGGACAATGAGATTTTATTTTTTTTGAGAAAGGGATAAGTATCATATTCTTTGGAGAGGGTTTTCCAGAAAATGCGATCATCAACAGTTCTTTTGTCATATCTGAAGGAACATGGATTATCATGGAAGGAAAGGAGAAAAAAAATAAAAGCATGCAAGAAAAAAGGAAAAGGGGAAGAAAATGAAGAAAAATAGGAAGAATAGGAGTAAGGAAAAGAGAAAAATAAAAGACCAAGGAGAGGAGAATCAGTAGCTTGACTTGACTAAGGTCTTCGCTCTTGCCCTAGCTCTGATATCATGTTTACTTTTCGTCTAAAGATGTGTGCCTTGCCTTGGAACAAAAGGAGAAGGCAGAGAAATTGCTGCAGACAAAGGAGATGCCCTCAATAAGGAGGGGTGTCCATAATGTTTCTATAAAGTATAAAACTGCCCGTGCACACATAATACATACTGCACATGTTCCTCCTAAGTTGAAGGATTAAAATACCCCTGGTTAGTTGACTAATCATAAAAATCATGCTTTCTATAACAGCTTCTTACCTCTAAGTGGTTGTCCTTATCTGTGAAAATGTTTTCTTCTTCTTGGCATGGCCTTGTGTCTGCACACTGTACATAATGTAACGAATAATAAACAATGGACAGGTGCTTGTGCTTGTTGGAACAGCTGTGACTTCATTTGAAAATGATTTGTATTTCATATACGTGAGGTAGTGCACAGTCATGTTTTTCTGTTTTGATTAGACTCTTCTGGATATGTATCAGTCAGTTGATGCACAGCACCTGCTTCTTACCTATAAAAAATCATTGGTTGCTTTATGTGTGAGTTGTCTTCTTATTAACATTACTGTATTCTTGATATCTAAGAGAGCTTATTCTAGTTTGTCTCGATTATTCTTTAAGGTTTTCCCTGAACATTCTCTGTTGTGTTATAACTAGGAAAACATGGTGACGGAGAGCAGTCCTAAAGGGTTCAATGCAGGGCTTGTCGTCTTGCTTGTTGTGGTTGGAGTTGTGCTGACTTTTATTATTGTGAATATTGGCCTCTATATGTATGCTCAGAAGAATGTGCCCCCAAAAAAGAAGAAGCCTGTTTCCAAGAAGAAAATGAAGAGAGAGAGGCTCAAGCAAGGTGTCTCAGCACCTGGAGAATAAACTTGCGATATCTATTTTAGGAGTCTGACTCTGTTTACTTGGAAGGTAGGAAGTCCTTGTACTTGCATTTGTGCTATCTTGCTGAGCATTTTCTTTGTTTCTCATTGCCGAGACAATTCTGAATATTTGTTCAGAGTCCATCTCAACCATTAATTGAACCATCTTAGGTTACTCTATCAATTGGATTGATTTGCAGTAGATTAACATTTTGGCTGTGTGATTCACGAATCCCAAACTAACTTGGCATCTGCTTGATAATGTGGTTGATGCTATAATCCATGTTTATTGGCTGAGTTGCATTGTAACCATGATTCTACTAATAGCCTTCAGGTACACCGTACAGCATGTCCCATGGGGGTTATCCTCCTGCTTGCCTGTCACAATAGGAAAAGGAGCAAGGGGAAAAACTATACAACATATTTACCCTCTAAAGTAACAGTGAACTTGAGAAACACGTGCTGGGAAGGGCATTTATCTGACATTTTAAACCACATTCGCAATCAAACTATATGTAGTAAAAGTGTGGTAAAGTGCTGAAATCTAAAATCGTTATCTAATGGCTTCAGAAGTTCCATGGTTGGATTATGTCACCATCTTTGGAAATTACTTGGTTTGTTCTGGCCTTGGTTATGATGGTGAAACTCTTATTGGTTCAGTTATCACATTTGGTTTGGTTTTATGATAAGTTCATTAATTTCCACGCCCCGCTGTAGCATCCAAGTTCAGCTGATAGGGAAGACTGGAGAAGCTGTCACTCCTTGAAGAGAACTTTTCTGAGAGTTATTGTTGATTGGGAAATGCTCATGATCATCATTGTCCAAACAGTTTATTTTCATGGAAAATCAAGTATTGAGTCCTTGGCATGCTTTCACCACACTGCCCCCCACGTTTCTGGCAAGGATGAAAGCTGTGAAGCTTTATTGACCTTGCTGAAGCGTCACAAGGTGGATGACCGAACCAGGGGGGCCATGTTTGGCCCAATTAGATGCTGGGTCATTGATCCAGATGCCCCTCACCGACTGGTTTAACTGTAGTTTTATGACGCATCTGTTCCAAGAACATTGATTTCTGCTTCTGGTTTAGTCTGCTGATTTCTCACCGGAAGCTGTTTCACCATTACCTGAAAAATGCTTGAAAGCATCCTACTGGCATGCCTAAAATTTGTTGCCAATCAATCACTAGTTTGTTTGGTAACCCTGCACGGTATAAACATAAAGAAGTCAATGTGTTTTGCTTCTCACGAGCCAGGTTGATATCCATGGATCTTAATTTTGTGATGTCTTGTGAGACTGTCCCCATAGCTTGCACGGTACCGTCAGGAATGACCCAATTTATCTCAACATGAATGACATTTGAAAGTTCACATGTGGCTTCCCCACCTTCATTTTTGTTTAGGGATGGACAACGGGCCGGGTATCTTTCTTGTTTTTGGGTACCTGGCCCAAATCGAACGGTCATTTGGTGACCAGGCCTGATAAAAGTCAGGCCAAGCCCGACCTGACAAATAATCGGGCTGGGCTCGGTCATCAGTTTAAGCCTGAGTCCGGCCCTTATACCCGGTATATATCTTTATATTATATAAATACAAATTATAAAAAATATTTATGTCTTATAGATGCCCGGATCATACAATGGATCTAGGTTTTGAAACGAGCGCCTTGTAGGTGTGAAGCAAGTGAAACCTCCTTTCTTTTATAGGCAATGGCGGTCTTCCACTCCCTCTCTTTGATATGAGATTATTTTTCCACAAGGCTTTTCATTCTTCATTATATTATATATTTTTACCTTTTAAGCATTTCTTAAAAGGAACATTAAATATTTTTACCTTTCAAGCATTATATCAAAAGAAGTAACAGCCCCTTTTGATTTGTCCCGTATGGACGGAGAATGAGAGGCAAAGCCCCTCCAATGCCTATAAAAGTGAGGATCATCTACTTTGTTCACAACCAACCGGGCAAATCTCATGGGTTGCAGCTCCATAAGTTACCGGGTCAGTCGGGGCTCTATTGGCCAGCCCTTCCCGACCACGTGCAGTACATACAGGTGGGCCTTTTTTTATGTTAGTCAGTATAAATATGTTGATCCGTTAGAGATCTCATCCTTAACCGGTTAAACCGTCCTGATTGAGGGCTTTATCCAGAATGATCTCTTTATTCCGGATAAGTTTCAAGTGAAATAAAGTAACTGCTGTGCTGGGTAAACTGGCTACTTAAGAAGAGGTAAATTCTCAACAGCCCTTCTATTATAAATAAAAGAAAAGCTTACTCACTGAAGATCAGTAATGCTTGAGATAAACCTCTTTTGAAGAAGGCCATATACAATGAAACTTATCTCAAACTCTCTATTGACTCCTCAATCTCGATCCATCAAAATAGGAGTGGATCAAGCGGGTCCTTATGGCACTTCTCTTGCCATTAAATACTTTGCGCCGAAGTGATGCAACTCTTTCCTCTTAATTGTTCAAAATCTCTCTCTCTCTCTCTCTCATATAGTCCTTGTTGAAGTTCAGGTGAACTGTTTGTCGCAATTTAAATGGCAAAGAAATTCAACCTACTACCAACACTGGGAATGCTTAGTGAGATGCACGTAAAGTGCTTTATTTAAAGCAATAGTTGCTCCTTTTTTAGGACAGATTCTTTAGGATGGAAGGTTTACTGCTTAGTGAGATGCGTACAAGTGCTTTCTTTAACCCCAAGACTGATCACCTTGAGTGGCTTAATAAGATTGAAATGAGTGGAGGGGAAGAAGATAATACGATGGAAAATGATGAAATATTGTACATGAAGAGAGTAGGAGAAAGAAACAATTGTGAGGGTTGCATGACCAGGTGATACATAAATTCTTGCCCAATTGTGCATAATGAATGCACGATGGCTAGACAGACGGTAAAAAAATAATTCAGACAACGGGGTTTGGGACTTGATGGGACACTGGACGGCCCAATTTCATGAGTTTCTAGGCCTCACACAGCTTATTCAAATAATGCGTCGGTCGAACCTTTCCCTCCCATTATGATCTGAAGCTAGCCTGGGGCCACATGCTTTTTGACTGGCTTATTATGTTCTATGGGGTTGCCACACATTCAAGAGCTTTCAACTTGGCATCTAAATGAGTAATATGGGGAGTTCATGGTGATTCTGCCTCACACCTATTTGGGTCTCTTGTAGTTTTTCAACTTCTGTTGCAGATGTACTTAGGGCTGTGAACGGGTCGGGTCAGGGCCGACCCTAACCCACCCATATAACTAATGGGCAGGTTCGGGTTTGGGTCAAACATATAGAAAGCCACCCATATAAATCATTTATTTCTTATTATTTTTTATAAATACCAGATTTGCATTATTCAATCCACGGGTTGGGGCTTAAGTTACCACATAAGAAATTCTATAGGATCGGGTATGGGTTTAGGGTCAAAATAAAAAAATTTCAAGTCTGATCCGACCCGACCCGACCCAACCTGACCCATTTCAGTTGACTTGACCCAACCCGATCGATTTCACCTGATTTAACCCAATCCGGCTTGACCCATGAACGACTTTATGAAATAAATGCGACCCTTCCATAACTTGTTTTAAATTTAATAAAGCAAATAGCTTGGTTTTCTTTTTGGATCAATAGTGTATTTTTTTCACATAAAACACATACGTAATATGATTGCTTAATTTGATTAATGCCAAACAATAAGGTGACCACATAATATAAAATAAGTAATTGTCATAAAATTAAAGCAATTAAAGAGTCGGGGTCAGTTCCTTTATAGATCTCGAGTCAAAAGAAAGCTCTAGTTCAAAGCTCAAAGATCTGCTCAATTCACCAAGCAGCTGAGTCAGAAGTAGGGATGGCAGTGGACTGGGGGACAATGGGGCTCCGCCCCGCCTTGCCCCGTTTGGACCGGGGATGAAGGGCATGAAACGGGGATGGAGGCAGGGATGAAGGTTAAAATCTATCCCCGTGTGGGGATGGAGGCAGGGATGGACTTAAGCTTTTCCCCTCCCCGCCCTGTCTCCAATCCTTTAAGGGATGATTATAGACTAAGGGGAAACGGGCCCCGCCTCGCCCTGTTTGGACCGGGGATGAAAGACATGAAACGGGGATGGAGGCGGGGGTGGAGGTTGAATCCATCCCCGTGCAGGGATGGAGGCGGGAATGAAGGTTCAGATTTTGAAACGGGGCGGGGGTGGAGACCTTGTCCCCCCCCCCCCCCCCCTTTTGCCGGTCCACTGCCATCCCTAGTCAGAAGTCCTAACTTCTCTATTTCAGGAATTTCATCGCGGGTGGGCACCACGATAGCTGTGTTCGATAAAGAAGACTTCTATGATTATGAAGTGTTCAACAACCCTGGGTCAGATCTCGATTCGTCAGGTCCTACGATGACCTTGATCCTTTGCCTCCACCACCTCCTCTCCTCCTCAAAGAGTCTTAACTTTTTGGGAATAATGTCAGATAACAGCATTGGATTGGAGTCCAGAGTCGTGAAGTGAATAAGCAAATCGCATATGATGCTTGGTTAAAGCCCATGTAGGAAGCATTCCAATTCCAAGATGACCCTACACAGCAACACTGTGAACACTAACTACCATAGACGACTTTAAATGCTAACCCCAGAAGAGTTGGGAACCTCAGATATTCTGAAGTAGTTGGAACTTACCTGAGGCAGATCAGAATATATGCTGAATGACGAGGATATGCTATATGGGTTATCATTAGTGGAAGGAGAGCATTATGTCTAGGAGGCAAGCCTATGGAAGCATTACATCTAGAATCTCATGATGTCAACTTGGGAGTACTATCTTTGAAATACTCTTATCAATCTGAAAAGACAAGGCGAAGCAAAAGATTTTGGTTTGAGGAAGCTCTTCTATGAACTTGCCGGGACATTCGTAAGAATCTCTTTCGGACAAGGGTTGAAAACTTGGGTGCTAGATGATGATTCTGATGGGATCTATTACTATCCCGACAACTCATGGACATAGTTGATCATTTTCCTTGGGATTTAGAAGATAGGCCTAGACAACATTGAGGGAGTCCACTATGAATCCGACCAAGGAGAGTAACTGGGTAGTGATAACCAAACCAAGTATATGAATCTAACCCTTAAAATACAAAAAAAATAAAATAAAATTTAAAAACCTAAAAATATGTTTACTTTTGTCTAGGGATGCCACTACTTCTCACCTTAATCAGCACTTTCCTGTGTTTAAGAATGGGAATCAGGAAATTTGTGTCAACCTCTTTCTTTTTGTCGATGTTTCTTGGTTTTATTAAAAAAAACATATATTTTTTTAAATCTCAAAAATAAAAAGATTTGAAAAACCCTATGCTTTTAATTTTTAAGTGTCTTTCAAAAAATAAGCATAAAAATAATCTAGGGGATGAGGTAAGAATGAAGGAAGGAGACAATAAGGGAAGGACATCACCAAGCATTCATGTTATTCATGCACCTTCATCTGCATTGCATACCGTCTCATTCCCATGGTCATTTTTTATGTGGGCATTTTGAGTCATAAGTCCCATTCATCCTCATGTATCTAACAAGCATCACTATATCCTAAGAATCACTGAATATTTCACTAAGTGAGTTGAAGTTATCTACTTAACTAGAGTCAAGGGTCAACATGTAGCATCATTCATCAATAAAAAAACATTGTGTGTTATTTTGGTGTCCGTAATGATATTGTAAGTGATCATGATTCCCACTTCAAAAATGATAGAAAGCGCCTAGCAGTTGAGCGTGCAGAACAATATAGAAGGAGAATCAGGCGATAACATGTGATTAAATGATCTTTCTAAGTCAATGATCTGGTCTTGCAACATATCCATCATGTGGGCCACATCCTTTGAGAAAGTGGCACTTAATTGGGAAGAATCATACTTTGTAAGAACAAGTCTTGTTCGAGACTCCTATGGGTTCATCAATGCTGATGGAGTTAAGCTACCATGCTTCACATTTGAAAAGATCTTGTTTTTAGATTGGGTCCACTTTCTATGTATTTTGAAAATAATCCTATTGTCTTGTGAACAAATGTTGCTTTTAGATTGGGTCCACTTTCTATGTATTTTGAAAATAGTCCTATTGTCTTGTGAACAAATGTTGCTTTTAGATTGGGTCCACTTTCTATGTATTTTGAAAATAGTCCTATTGTCTTGTGAACATGTCTTTCAAGAGGTTTAATAAAAGTGGAGTCATTCATGGAGATTGAAGTCTAAATGGATGGGTTATCCTAAGAAAATAAGAACCAGTAGCAAGGCCAGGCCACACTGCCCAAGACATTGTCCTAATTAGAGGCCCAAAGGGGTGAATCATGGAAATTCACTTGGCCTTGCTTCTTAACCTCCTTTGGTCGGTCACAGGGAATCTCTACTCACTCGCCTTAGGTGGACTTTACCAATAGGCCAAACTAAAGAGGTGAACATAGGCTAAAAGGGCCACATATGTGAAACATGAAGAAAGACCTAGTCACACCCTTAGGCTTGATGGTTTTCATGGAAGATATTATTTGGTCTTAGGTTCAGGTGACAATGGTTTGAGAGATGAAAAGAGCTAAAGCTGTCAGATGCCGAGAAAAAGATTAGAAAAGAGCCAAAATGACGATGTGTGAAAGTAAGTAAATGAGGAGGTTTATTGGTTGAAAAAAACTGTAACAAGGTGAACCGACTTAGGGTGAACTTGGACTTATCTTTGAGATCTTTTTTTTTTCCTAGGGGCAACCAAAAGTTCCCTCAGTTGTTTTTTCTCATTTAACGAAATATAGAGGTCTAACCTTTGTGGGACCAAACAAGGTAGTCTAAATCTATGATATTTTTTAAAAAGAAGTGTTTTCAGGTAGTTTTTTAAAAACTTGCACAAAAATAAAAAGGTTAAAAGCAAATGATATGATTCTCTTTGTCATTATCCTAAAAGCTCTAGACCAAAATTTCAATCATGGTCTCCATTCATAGCATATTTCATGCCTTTTGTGCATGATTCATCTGCACGTCATTCTGGTATTCTTTCATGCACATCTTTATGAGCTTCTACTTGCATGTTACTAATGTATTTTCTTGCAGCTAACATAGTTAGAAACCCAATTATCCCATTAGAAAATCCTACCCAATCATATCTTAGAATCATCTTGTTAAATAGTTGGACATTAGGTCCTAACATAGGTTGTCTCAATGAAGCAATATGCTACCCTACCAGCAAGTGTATTCCTCCAACTTCATTTCCCAAGTCCAATACCTTGGTCATTTTTTGTCAAAAGTCCAAACATTTTTGAAAGTTTGTCTATAACACCATCTTTTTCAAAAGAAGTCTTGATCTTTTCAAAAATCTGGTTAGTTGTAAGCAATCTCACATTGTAAGGCACTCGTTTCGTCTTTTGTTTGACCTTGTTTGACAAAGAATTCTTGCTCGCCTAACAAAGTTCAAGAAAAGTCCTTGTGTGAGATAAGATATTAGCTTCATTTTTGGCCTAGGTTTATTTTCTTGAGACCTCACTACTCATATGAAAAAGCATCATAGAGGGACCCTCATGTGAAGCTATGTGAATGCTTTAAACTATGGAATGTACCTTCTAAGTCATTCATCTTTTAATAAGATTTGCTTGTAAAAAAAACATGATGTTAGTGTCAAAATTAGTATCTACTTTGTTATCGGCCGAGCTTCACATACTAGACAACAAAAAAGGACATACGAGACACTCCAATTTTGACCAAAATATCTTTTGTTAAAATCTCTTCTGTTGAAGTCAAGGAGTTTTAAGCCTTATTAGAATTTAAGTATATTTTTTGCCAAGAAACTAATGTTTTCAAGATTTGCACCTAAAAGATGATTAAAGTAGATATACACTTTTCAATGAGCCAAAAAACACATCAAACAGATTCCCAAATAGGGATGACAGTAAATCATGGAGAATAGGGATCTATTCTGATGCATGATTGGGACTAGGGTTAGGATTTTTGGGCTAGGTAGGCTTCAGTTAGGTCAAGGGTTAGGTCAAAAGTCAAACTAGGGTAGGAAGGGTTCAGTTTTTTTGACAAAGTTCGGATAAAAAATCAAAACTCCCAAATGAAACCACAAAAAAAACCCAAATTTTGAGGGATTAATCTAGACATCTGGAACTAGATTTTGTTAAATTTTTAGGGACAGAGGACTAATGTCCATAGAGAACTGACTTGGACAAGTGACAGTTTTTTTAGAGTTTCTAAAAAGTAGACTGGGTTTTGGATCTGATTGACCCGAATAAAAGATAGAGATATCAGTGATGGGATCTTTATAAATCTTGAGATTCAGGGGGCCCATAATAGACACCCAAAGGTATTGGTGAGTCCAAATTTTAGACTCAGACTCCTTATGGATTGGACTAGGCGGGCTCATGAAGTCTCACAAAATTTAGAGTTTGTTAGAAAACAAGTTGGGCAAAATTTTCAATGGACTCTAACTTGGAATTGGGCTAAGAGACAAGCTTGGATGACTTACTGAGCCTAGGCTGAGTGAGAGAAGGTCTGCTACAGAGGTTGGTTCACCTGAGGAAGGTCAAGGATTTCGTGGTTGAGCTTGGAGAGGTTGAAACTACTAATAGCATGTGATGACCGTGCCATATCAAGGTGGTCCTTGGCTACCGCCTTGGTCCACTAGGTGAATTAGATCCACGAAGGATCAAGTCACCCAAAGACAGAAGAGACTAGCCCTTGAGAGAGAGACAAGTCAAGGGGTAGAGACCCGTTAAAAGAGAGAAAAACAAATAGAGAGAGAGAGAGAGCCGAACTATAACCATCAACATTACGAAACGAAAACAGGTTCAACCAACATTGAACCTACCGAGAAACCAAACACGGGCCCAAGACATGCCAGGGAGCCCCAAAAAAGGGAAAAAAAGAAAAGGAGAGATGCAAGGAGAAAAGGAAGAAAGAAACAAGAAGCAAATACAGTTAGGCGACGAGCATCACCCAGGATCATGAATGGTCCCTGGAGGCAGATGGTGTTGTAGATCAGGGATGTTGATGCAGAGAATGGCGTATACGTCCGCCAAAATAAGGTTCACCATTTTGTTGAACACTGCCGGAATATGCCGAAAAATAGCGTTGTTGCGAGTCATCCATACGGCCCACCATGACGAGAGAAGCCAAGTTCGCCAAATAATACGCCAATTGTTGCAATGACGAACTGGTTGAGGACCCCACAACAAATCATTGACGAACGATTCCTGACGCACGCTGACCCCCGTCTTATTCCAAGTCACCTTAAATATGTTTTAAAAAACAAAGCACTCCCAAAAAAGGTGAAAGGCAGGTTCTTTAGCCGCCTCACACAACACACATTTACTCGGCAGATGAAATCCGATGGATTTGAGGAAGTTGTCAGTCTGCACCCGATTGTGTAAGATTAGCCAAGCCAGGAAACATGATCTCGGAGTGGGACCCTTGCCCCAGATCAGGTTCGTCGGAAACCGGTCCACCCCCGACGGAAGGAGAGCGAGGTAGCCTTCTTTAGAGCGGAAAGATCCGTTCGGAGCAAGGTTACGACCAAAGAACAGAGATTGCGATTCAACATTGCCATTATGAGACAGAACTGCAGACCATGCTTGGATCCATGATCGCCGAAGCTTTGACATAGATCGCTGACGCACGCTTGTGGCCCCACCAATGATTCCACACCACCGTATTTAGCTAGAAGCACGCTTGCACACGGAGACCCAGGTTGGTGTGCAAGCCAGCTCTGCTTCATGACAAGAATCATACTCCTCAGCCGGGGGTCCTTGATTCCCAAACCCCCCCTATTTTGGGGTAGTCGAAGAGTGTCCCACCCTATTAGGTGGCGCTTGCTTTTGTGACCACGCCCAGACCACAGGAAGTGCGTCACTACCTGAGCTATCTTCTTACTAACCCCCATGGGCATCAGGAACATAGACATAAAAAATTCTGGCATAGCAGAAAGAACGTGCTTGATGAGAGTTAGTCTACCTGCGATAGAAAGGTAGGACGCTTGCCAGCCCAAAATTTTTTTCTGAACCCTTTGGATAGTGGTGCTCCAGACTGCCGTTGATACACGACTGATTTGAAGCGGCAGACCCAGATAAGAGAAAGAGTTATCCGAAACTGAGCATCCGAATATCTGCTGGCCCAAGTCCAACATTGAAGCAGGGGCGTTGACCATGGAAAGACAACACTTCTCGTAGTTCAAGGATAGACCTGACATCGATTGGAAAAAAAGAAGGACAAGCTTGAATCTTAACATTTGTTGGATGAAGGTCCTTCCGAAGATAATTATGTCATCAACGTATGTCAGGATCTGACTACGACACTCTTGAATACCGAGAGATTCAATTAGATCACCCTCCACTGCCCTCTTAACCAAGACCACCAGGCCTTCAGAGACGACGTTAAAGAGTAACAGAGACAGAGGACATCCTTGTCGAAGACCACAACCAAGTTTGAACTGTTTTCCCTTGACCCCATTGATCTGAAACTGTGATTGGGCATTGGTTACCAGCTCATGCACCCAGCTAGAGAAACGCCTACCGAAGCCCAAGTTTGCCAACATGTTGAAGAGGAACGACCAATGAACCAAGTCGTAGGCTTTATGAAAGTCAAGCTTCAGAGTGAAAAAGGCCCCCCCGCTGATCTTGAGAGAATGCAACACTTCTGTGGCCAAAATGAAGGAATGTTGAAGTCTTCTGTTAGGAATAAAGGCGAACTGTGCCTCTGAGAAAATCCTAGGAGCAATTGAACGCATCCTGTTAGCTAAGACCTTAGCGATAATGCGATATAAACTCCCTAACACTGATATAGGTCTAAACCGCGAGATATCCGATGTGGCTTCCTCCTTAGGAATAAGCGACACAATTGCTAGGTGAGAATGAACCGGCAATCGGCCATTTCGATGAAACTCGGCGAAGACACTAAGAATGTCACTCTTAACGCATTGCCAGAATATGCGAAAGAAATCCACAGGATACCCATCAAATCCTGGAGCTTTCCACCCAGACGACTCCCGCACCGCCGAGACGATTTCTTCTTTGGTGAACAACCCCTGAATCGAGTTGGCTAGCGCTCGATCCATGGACAAAAATAAAGTTGAACCCATATTGCCACCTACAGCTTGGTTGCAGGAATACAGGTTAGAAAAATAGTTGGAGACAACATTGAGTACCTGATCGCCCGAAAAGGAGACACCATTGATATACAGAGTGTGAATCGCATGTCTTCGATGCCTGTGAGATGCTAACGAATGAAAGAACCTTGTATTCCCGTCACCCGCTTTAAGCCAATTCACCCTTGACCGCTGCTTCCAACGAATTTCATCCTTTAGATGCCACGACTGCACTAGAAGAGTCAGCTCGGCCGATCTAGCATTGAGACATTCAATATCTAATGCATTCATATAGAACGTATCCAAGAGAGACTGATTGATAGAAGCCAGCTCTCGCTCCCAATCCCCCAAATTTTGGAATTTACTTATTCTATTGGAGATAAGCCAAGATTTGATATCGCGGGATAGACGAAAAAGCTTAACCATGCATCTTGTAGCCGCCCGGACTGCAAAGCAAGGTCTACTCCAAGATTGATGGACTAACGACTCGAAGCCCGCCTCTTTAAGCCACCATTGCTCAAATCTAAAGGATCTATCGCCGGTGAAGCCTTGACCCCATCGGATAACAATCTGACTATGGTCTGAGACAGATGGTGGCAGAAGACAACAAGAGATGTCATTAATAGAACTCAGCAGCTCTGACGAAACGAGCACCCTGTCTAGCAGACGGAAGCACGGTGTAGATCATCGATTGGACCACGAGAAAGCTTCACCAACATGGGGAACGTGGTATAACCGGTTCATCTGAAGAAAATTTTGGAAGCTCCTCATTGAAGCCGAGAAATTAACCGGAAAGCTAGAATCGATAGGAGACATAAGGCAGTTGAAATCTCCCATGATAATATGCTGATCCCCGAATGAAGCAATTACCCTATTTAAGTCCAACCAAAACTCCTCCCGACGGCTTTGACGGTGGGGACCATACACCATAGTGACCACAGCTGGAATAGTCTGAGTAGGTAAGGGAAGAGTGATGGATATGGAAAACGTACCTTTGTCCACCTGTTGTAAGGCTAGAGAATGCTTCTCGAGGATGAGGATGCCTCCCGCATATTGAGTCGCAGGCTTGAAGAAGGAATCTGCACCACGCCAGATTTCGGAGACGACAGAGCTCGAGATATCTGCCATCTTCGTTTCACAAAGAGCAATAAGATCTGACTTTTCTTGACGGATCCAACTCGCCAGGAAAAGACGTTTGGTGAGGCAATTCAGTCCCCGAATATTCCAACACAAGATCTTCATAACTGAAAGTCCGGAAATACCCGAGGAGTGCGGATCCTCACAGACCGCCTAGGAGAGACCCCAGACTCGCCGGATGGAGATAGAGAAGGTCGACGACGTCTCCTAATAGGGAGACCACCCCACCCAGGAGGAGATAACCCCTCGACCAAAGGAGATGGGGTGTTGATGAACGAGATACGCCCAACATCCGCGACCAAGGTCGGTAAACGATCTGCGATCGCGGCCAAGGACTCACGCATAACAGAATCGACGTTGAGGAGCTGGGCTTGGGAAAGCGCAAGCTTGAGCCGTCGAGCTGCATCATTCACAGACATACCCAAAAAGGATGAGAGTTGACCACTCATAGATGACGAACCCACAATTGACGGATAGACCAAGTTTGGGGAGCCCTCCAGGCCTGCGAAGTCGCCCTCCCGGATGAAAGAGGAGGAGTTCAATGCCAACGGAGCCCTGCAAAACATGGCTAAAAGAGGGGCACTTACCAAACTGATGAAGACCAGGCGAATCGGACAGACGATGCACTTTGTTGAGAAAGATGAAACCAAGACTGAAAGCCCATCAACCAGCTTGAAGAAGAAACACTGTCGGATCGGGACTCCGATAATAGGCGACCTGTGGGCCCGAGCAAGGAGAGAGTCCTCCGAGAGATAAGACCTCTTACGCGAGAAAGGCCCAAACTCAGATGCCCCATAGGTCGAAGCAAACGAAATAGAGGATGTTGCAGCTGCCGAGTGGCAGAGAGAATCCTTAGACGCCAAGGCGACACCTGACGGTCCCCGATCCCCATCAAGCTCGAAGAAAGGATCCACCAAAATGTTCCGCAACAACATAGCCCAAGACTCAGACCACCCGGGAAGCCACGACAGCCAACAAATAGAGAGAGAGAGAGAGAGAGAGAGAGAGAGAGAGAGAGAGAGAGAGAGTCAAATTTGAAAAAGTGCAATTCCAATTTCATTTCTTTCTCAAGCCAAAAACAAGGGCCTATATATAAGCCAAAGAGGGCTCATAAAGCCATACACAAGTTCATAAGCAAATATTAAATAAACACCTAAATCTAGATAAAACCTTGTGCTATTCTTGGTAAAACCTATTAAAACCACACGAAGAATAGTCTTCTTTTCCAAACTTTAGTTTTTTCTCTTGGACTTCCATTTGCTTCTTTTAGAGAGACACTTAAGACCCATGCACGACTTTCTTGGAGCCTTAAAGCAGGTTGGGGCACCAAGGAGGTGGGTCCTATTGAGTCTCCTTGGTCTATTTTTGGAGGGGGCGTCCCATGCTTATGCCTCACTTGGTCTTCAATGCTGAAAAGAGGTGGTGGCACCCCAACCCCATGGGTGAGCTCTACAAGTTCCAATATTTGAAGCATCAGATATGGATCTTCAATAATTGAGTCTGCATTACGTTCAAACCACTTCATTTGGGGCGGGGATGGACATACAAGAGAGAATTGACCAGGGATTAAGGTAAAAACCGAAACCCATGTAGGGATGGAGGTGGGAGTGGATTTACCCCCGATCTCTATTATTAAAATTACTAATATACCCTTAATATTTTATAAAATAACATTTAGATCCCTTATATATTTGTTTCCTAACCCTAAGTTCTTAACCAAGTGAAGTCACTGTGATTGTCTCCCTCTTCCACAACCTCTTTCTCTCCTCTCTCCTTCCTCTAACGAGTCTAATTCAGTAGCGGCAACGATGGAAGGCGGGAGTCAGTGGGAAGTAGAAGGAAGTGGGATCACATCCTCGACGATGATGAGAACCTATGTCATGCAGAGGCATGCCCTCATTTGGATTAATGTTTGAAAAAAACTAGGTTTCATGTCATTGGATCCATCCTATATACCATTCAATTGGGCTTATTGTATCCAATAGTAATTGCAAAGACTAGAATGCAAGTGCCTACTAGTGGGCTTGCTCACATGCATGACTTTTCATTGTTTAAGAATATATTAAGGAGTGATGGACTTTCAGGATGGGGATGGGGATGCGGCTGGGAACAAGAATAGAGACAAAGATTTTACCCATGGGACGAGAGCGAAGGTCCGAAGTTTCCCCCACCATGGGATTGGACAGGGATGGGGGAAAATTTTTTGAGACCTCCGCACTTGCTCTGGTCCACTGACAACCCTACTCCCGGATTAAAAGTTATAGCCAAAACAATTTTTGATATGAAAATGAGTTTGATCTAAATCCAGATCTGACCTGAATGGTCGCAGGACTAGATCTTGATGTAATTGTCATTCAGATCATAGACCTGATTTAGATCTAGTTATCATTTGGGTCATGGACCTGATCTAGATCAGTTGTCATTTTGATCATTGGACCTAATCTAGATCCCATGGATGTTGGACTTTATCCTTATCCAATAGAGTGTCGGCTAGATCCAAATTGACCATTAGAGAATGATGCACCATGACTTACCAAAATAATAGCTTTTCATGGACCAACTTTTCTAAATCCAAAATCCAGCCATAGATTCCATCTTCTAGATTCATTGAACCTAGTCATCTTTCTTATTCCCTTAGCCTCTATCTTATCCGGCCTTCCATAAACCATGGACTTTCCTTAATAAGCCATTTATAAGCCAAAACGTATCCCATTAGCCTTATCACATTGAGAGTCTGACTTAGCCTAGGTGGCCTCACTCTCCTAAGTCATCTAGCCTACCTATTAGTTCTAGGTCCAACCCTAGGGTCCAGCCAACTGGATCCAAACTTCTCTGGAGTATTGATTCTGCATGAAGCCCTGCCAAATTCGTTCTATGCTCGTCGGAGTCATTAGGAGGGCTACCTAAGCCCATGATAAGTTCTTCTTCTCCATCTATTTTTATTTATTGGGTCATGTTTAATCTCTAATTTGCATTTCTTTTTGTTTCTCATATTTTTGAGTGTTGGTAGTGCTCTGCACCATTAACCTCACTTTTTTTAGTACGGGCCAAGGCACATCAAATCACATGCCAAGAACTGCATGATGAAAACCTGCACCCCTGAATAGGTTGATCCTAGCCCACTAGAGGGAAAGCTTGTGTTCTTAAAGAACATAATCCTTATCTCTCAGAAGTTTACATTTGGATTCATTTTTAGAATATCTATTTTCAAAATCTTTCCAAAAATACGGATCCACAATAGTGTAATTCATCCAGGACACACTTTGGTGCGACCTTAGTGAATACAATTTATACAGGATCGATGCTGCAGGACATTGCAAAATTAAACCGATACGTAGGTTAAGGTGAGTTCTGTTGCATGGTTAATTTGCTCAGTGATTACAAATTTTTTACTTAAGGCACTCACACAATTCGATGATTTGCTAAACAGATAAATACACACACAACTTTATGCTTCCCCTGATTCAAGCCACAATGTGAACAATTGGTGCACAATATAGATATGCGTTAGAGATATGAACTTATAGCAGGAATAGTAATTTGTGCACAAATGTTAATGCACTTAGCTGAAGTCGAGAATAATGACGGATCTGAGCTAGTGTGGCTCAATCACACATCAGGGTTCGTTATTCAACTCTGCTCACGATCTAAATGGGATCTATAGCTCTGTCTCATTGTTTGATCTATCTAGTCATTGCAATTTACAGAAAATGCCTTAATCAGTTCTACAGGAAATGAAATTACAGGATTCAGTGAGTGATTGCACTTAGTTGAACTCAGATCTAGATAATTTGGAGCTACGGGAGCTCAACCAGATCATCTGAAGTGATTGTGCAGTTAGACACAACAATTCACATAATTTGAAGTTTGCAGCAATGATCGACAACAGATCTCCACACATGAAGGCTACAGATGTTCAACACGATCCTCACATGCTTCTGAAATCCCTTAATGCACAAGCTGAAGACTTTAGGGCAGAATCTTATGGTTGAAGCACCAAATGGCGTTGTCTTCCTCTAATCTAAAAGTAGTGAGGCTTAGGCAATTCGAGCAACGTCCTTTAGAGAAGATTGGATGCTCGATCGATTGAATTTCTCCTGTACACGCATATTCTGCAAAAAGATCTAAACACACCTAATTACGTAAGGTCAATGTTAGATATAGTTAGGGAATGAAGGAGAAAATAAGAGGATTAAGAAGAATAACCAGATTTATCTAATGCAAAAATAGAAATCAAATTTCGTCTAAATGATGGTACAATATATGTTTCTTTCAAATCTAAATAACTATCAGTCTTTAATAGTAACCTAAATGTCCATATTGCCTCAACTTTAATTAATTTGCCATTGCCCACATAGATGAATCTTTCAGCATCAGTTGGCGTTCGACAACTTAGACAACCCTACATGGACACACTTATATGAGTGATAACACTAGAATCCATCCACCAAGTGTGTTTGGGTCCAGAAGTTAAATTAACCTCAAAACAAACCAAAGCAAGGTGCGTACATTTCTTTTTACACCAAGCATGATATTTGGTACAATCCTTCTTCATGTGACCCTCCCCTTTGTAAAAGAAACAACTGAACTTTGGATCCTGATGTCTCTTCTATTTCTTCTGTGATTGAGGGCTCCTTGCAACTTATTCCTTTTCTTTTTCTTAAATTTGTCTTTAGAGGCTACTGTCAAGTGAGCACTTTCTGTCTTTTCTTGCACAAAGTGGGAAATAAACTCATTAGGAGTCAATTTGTCCTTCTGACAGTTATAACTGACCTTAAACTGACTGTATTGTCCATTAAGAGATATCAAAATTAAGTGCACGAGTAAGTCCTCAGACAATTCTATCTTTAGTTTTGAAGCAAGATAGGTCATTTCCATAATGTACTCTCTAATGTTCTCTTTACCTTTATATCTCATTGAAATAAGACTCGAAAGGAGAGTGCTTGTCTCAGCCTTTTCAATTTTAGAAAATCACTTTTCGATTTTCTCAAAAAGCCTCTTGACATTAACCTCTCCAGACATAGTGCCCCTGAAGGTTTTCGAAATTGCACGTTTCACGATCATAAGGCGCATGCAATTGGATCGATTCCACCGTACATGGTTATTTTTATCCTCAATGAAACTTCTATCTGTAAGAGCAGGTGGTTGATCATCTCTAAGTGCAAGGTCTAGATTCATGCATCCAAGAACAATCATAATGTTCTTTTTTTAGTTTTTGAAGTTAGAGCTATTCAAAACAGGGATCAAATTAATATTTACAGATATTGTTGAAGCAGAGGTATTAACTGAATCAAGAACAAAACAAACTCACAATTAACATACATATTCACATGCATTAACATACACAAACATATTTAAACTGTGGTGAACCCCATTACAAGATACCCAGTATAATATTGATATTCAGTCTTTGAACAAAAATGTTAACTTGTAAGTAGTACTCTCATCACATTAATCAAACATAGACAATTAATCATGTCAAACAACGAGCCTTTCTTTGGATCGATTCATTATTCATATGAAAAACCGCACAATCATCTCATATTTATTACTGAATATATATGGCTTGGCCAAATAATAATCTTTCTTTGAGCCGATCACTATTCGCATGAAACCCAAATATATAAACATCTCAATATTCTAAACAAGTCAATCTATATAAGAGAGGTTACTTTGGTAACATATTATTTCAATCAACTCATTTTAGAATATTAGACCCTTATCTTGAAAAGAATACCATAGTTCAAATATGTTAATACATGCATATAAACAAAAAGAAAACATAACCATAATCCGTATATGGTCAAAAAGCAACTGAAGACAACCCTCTAAAGGGACCCAAAATGCCTACTTAACGACCTTGAATCCAATAATAAAATCCTTAATTTTTTTTTATTACTAGTTTCAGGGCACATGTGAGGGTCCGACCCATAGGGATCGGGACAGACCCAACTGATGGGTCATAATAGGCCTAACCCTAATACACCACAACCGAAGAGGTAGCCGAGACATCAGATCAGTTCGACTAGGCCCGACCCATGGGTCAGGTCAAACCTAACCTAGCACGGGTTTGGCCTCCCATCCAAGCCAATTTGGTCCCCTTAACCTGATGGAAACCGAACTGGGTCAGCCTAGAAAGTCAAACTCGGCTTGGCCCGGTGCACAAAGGCATTAGCTGACTCGATTCAGTCCCCATACCTAAATGGGGACTGAACCAGATCAGTTGCCTCCCCGAAAGAAACAGAAAATCAGCTCGGCCCTGGTTGAAGGACAAACTCGGCTCTGCTGAGGGCCGAACCAGTCCTAGGTCTATCAACTGAAGGCCAAACCGGTCCCAGCTTGATCGATTGAAGACTAAACCGGCCCTGGCTCGATCGGCTGAAAGCTAAACCAGAATCAGGCCTAAAGTCTGAACCGACCTGAGTTGTTGTATTGACTGAAGCTCGAGTCAGCCCTATACTGCGATACACCGACCAAAAAAAAGAACGAATCGCCCGGGTCGTCGGATTGGCTAAAGTCTAAATCGGTTCACCCAACTACTGCGGTGGAAGGCAGAACTGGATCCCGATTGCCACTGGCCCTCAAAATACCTAGTAAAGGCAAAAAATGGCCCTGGGTTACCGTTGAACCTAGAATCATTCAGAGTGAATGGGCGTCTGCCCTCGTCGTTTGGCAATCTGAACAAGCGATCATCCGTTCAGCTTTTTGAGAGAGCGTCTGCCTATCCGGCGGTCTGAGCAGATGATATCCTCATCCGGTGAACAAAAATCCAATTTGAACGGGCGTCCACCCTCACCGTATGGCTATTTGAGCGAACAACATCCCCCCCCCCCCCACCATTCGACATGCTGAAGGGGGGGGGGGGGGGGGAGGGCCGATCGGCCCTCTTGTCTATCGATTCTAGTGATCCAAAATAAGGGGAAGGGCCCTCTGCTGTTCGACAATCTAACAGACAGAAGGGGGAGGGCCGAACGGGCCTCCTGCCTATCTGATAACCCTAAGGGGAGAGTCGATTGACCCTCCCTTGCATCCGGACACTTCCAAATGGTGCAAGGAGTGTTGATCGACCCTCCTCTGCCCGCTTTCCACCATCGATTGGAAAGAAACTTGGGAAAGAGGATCTGATCTTTCCCCTTTCCACGAGAATCGTGCAGGCACCCAATGATGCTTGAGCCAAAAACCAACCGCAACAGATCACAGAATGCAACGAGAAGCATAATGGCAAAATCAAATATTTCAACGATTCAACAAGAACAAGATGCTCTGATACCAATTGTTGAATTTTAAATCCACAAAAAAACTTTATTTAATCATTAAACTTGTTCATGCTAAATCATCAAAAATAGCAAAAATGAAACATAATGCAGAAACGTACCTGAATCTATTGGTGCTTTGATAGATCTTTTACGGGTATGATCTTCCAAAACCTCTATACGTGGCCTTGCCTTCTTCTTTAAACCAAACGAGAGAGGGTCCATTTTCTTTCTTGATAGGAAGGCAAAAGAGAACCACTATATATGGTTTTGAGGGATCATAACTTAATTGTAACTACCTTAAAGTCTATTTTCAATTTAGCCCATCATAAAAATAAGAAGTTAACAAATGAGGGCACATGAGCTCTCTACACGTAATATAAGATATCATATGGCCCAATCGTATCTAATCACTTTATATGGGCATTATACAACATATAATGTGTGATTAAACATATGTAGGCCCACATGATTTATCTCACAATCGGAGCTCAACCATGTCATCAGAAGCTATTGTGCGGTTAGATGCGCAACAATTCTCATGATTTGAAATTTGCTGCAATGATCGGCAGTAGATCTCCACACGTGAAGGCTGCAGACATTCAACACGATCTCACGTGCTTCTGAAATCCCTCAATGCATGAGCTCAAGACTTCAAAGTAGAATCTTCTGGCTAAAGCAATGAACAACGTCGTCTTCCTCTGATTTGAAAGTAGTCAGGCTCAGGCGATTCAGGCGACATACTTTACAGAAGATTCGATGCTCGATCGATTGAATTTCTCCAGCACACACATATTCTGCAAAAGGATCTAAACATGCCTAATTACATAAGGTTGATGTTAGATCTAGTTAGGGAATAATGGAGAAAATGAGAGGATTAGGAAAATGAAATGATCTCATGTGGATGTTTCAATAAGAAAGAGAATTCCTCAACTAAGCGAGTCTTTATATTTTGGACCAAATTCGTTTATGAATTCCAATTGTCAAAAGATACAAAATGTGAGCTAGTAAGCCCTATTTATAGATCCAGCTTAGCTTCCCTTGGAAGCCTCCCCCTTTCCATGTTGGCAGCTGAGATGGACCCAATTCAGTTCGTGTGGTCCCCCTCCAATACGTTAAGAAGTGCAAGAGAAACCAAGAAGGTAAAACTAAAAAATAATTACACCTTTGTAAAGTTTGAACGCCATAGTTCATTTGTTTTATTAGTTGGAGCAATCATAGAATCGTTCAAATGGATTTGAGAAAAAGAATTTTCTGCCTCTTTCCAAGAAGAAAGATGCAATTGCCCTATGGGTTTCTCAAACAGAGAGAGAGATACAATGCAACAAAAAAATAAGTAAAACCCCAAATAAAAAAAGCAAATATTAACTCCCAATTGAAACAAAAAAACCTCAACAGATTGGATCTTCTTTAAAACTACTAGTAGAACCACAAAAAATAATAAAAAGAAAGTACCTATAAGGTGTGGATATGGATGCCATGGCCATCAGACAGAGAGAGAGAGAGAGAGTCAATTTTTTGTTTTCTTTCCAGGAAAACAAAAAAATAGCTACAAGTGTGGATATGGTTGACGTCACCGTCGGACAAAGAAAGTGAGCGTTTACTTTTTTCCATGTTTTTTCATAAATGCAATATGCAATTTCTTTTCTTGTCTCCATAAAAGTAAAAACTTAAAGTTACCAAAACCTAAATATTTAATAAATGACAATAAAACCTAAAGACTCACCAAGTCATTTTTAAAATGTTGCGCGACGAGGGTATTTTTAACATGTTGAGCTAGAAAAACCATTACTAGGTGCATTAGTAGGCCCATCTAGACATCGTAGTCTGATTTCTCAGTTGTAGTACATGTGAGAGATTTATATTCAGCTTCAGTACTGGATCGAGCTATTGTCCGTTGTTTGCTAGAAGACCAAGAAACTAAGTTAGAGCCCAGAAAAATAGCAAAATAGTTGGTAGACTTCTGGTCATCAAGGTTGTTAGCTCAACATCAGATAAGGCACTGAGTCAGAGAGAAGATTATTGTGCAAAAATCAAACCAAGTTGAATGGTATTCTTGAGATAGCACAAGATGTGTTTGATAGCAGACCAGTGAGTAACCATGTGTTGATGCATGAACTGACATACCTTATTGATAGCAAAGGCCATGTCGGGTCTTGTGATAGTTAGATACTGCAACCCGCCCACGACACTTCGATATAAAGTAGGATCATGAACGAGAGGAGCATCATCTTTGTATAACTTGGTAGTGGAGCTCAGAGGAGTAGAGATAAGCTTTGCATCTGCCATAAAAGCGTGGCATAGTAAAGTAAGAGTATATGTGCGCTAACAAAGAAGAAGACCAGAGGAGGCATAATGAACTTCAATACCCAAAAAAAATTTAGGCATCCAAGATCTTTGATAGAAAAAGCAAGTCTTAGGCACTGAATCAACTGCTTAATAGTAAGGGCGAAACTTTTGGTGATAATGATATCATCAACATAAACTAGTAAATAGATAACCAGACCATTATCTCAAAAAATAAATAACGAGGCATCAGAAAGTGAGATAAGAAATCTACGAGATTGAAGATAAGAGCTGAGATGCTGGTACTAGGCACACAGGGCCTGTTTGAGATCATACAAGGCCTGATCCAATTTGCACACATGCTGAGGAAACAAAGTCTTCAAAACCTGAAGGTTGGGCCATGCAAACATCTTTAGAAAGTAAACCATTTAAGAAGGCATTATTAAAATCCAATTGGTGAATGGGCCAGTGTAATGGAACCACAAGAGCAAGAACAAATCGAATAGTAGTGGGTTTAACAACCGGACTAAAGGTTTTAAAAAATCAATTCCTTCTTTTTGATAAAAACCCTTAGCGACTAGACGAGCCTTGTAGCAAGCCATTGATCCATCAATATTCTGTTTGATCCGAAATACCCATTTGAAACCAATGACATTATAGTGAGGTTGAGAAAAAATGAGATGCCAAGTATGATTAAGTTAGAGCACGTGAAACTCACCCTGCATTGCTGTGTGCCATTTTGGGTCAAGGTTAGCCTATTTAAACAAAGAGGGTT
Source organism: Nuphar pumila (assembly GCF_984573655.1). Classification (NCBI taxonomy): domain Eukaryota; kingdom Viridiplantae; phylum Streptophyta; class Magnoliopsida; order Nymphaeales; family Nymphaeaceae; genus Nuphar; species Nuphar pumila. The sequence continues at coordinate 21,974,073 of NC_143252.1, read as the reverse complement.
CAGGTGTTAGTAAAACAGAGCTAAAGCAAACAAGGGAAAGTTGGTAGCGGGTAGTGGAGAACACACGGGGTTTAAGAGAGTTGATCATAGAGCGGGTGATCGGGTGGGTGTGATCAGCTGGTCGACTAATGGCAAAATCAACAAGAGAGGAAGTAGGTTCAATAGAAGAGGAGGGTGAGTGCCAAGGAGAGTCTGGTGAGTCATGAGCAGGAAGGTGGATCACATGGGAGAATGGGACAGTCGGATTAGGAGAGACAAGACATTAAGAGGGATTGTCGAAATGAGGAAATTCTGGTGAGGAGGAACAGGAGGGGGTAAGACGATGGGCTGAGACAGACCCCATTTAAAAAGGTGAGGTGAGAGAGGACGAGCAGAGTGACACACAGAACCTAAGACAGACTCGTCAAAGTAAACATGATGAGAGATATAGGTTCGGTTTATGGAGGGATCAAAGCATAGATAACCCTTGTGATGAGAGGCATAGCTAAGAAAAATACAGGGTTTGGTTTTGGATTGAAATTTAAAGGTATGATAGGGAGTTAAAAGTGGATAGCAACATGCCCTAAAAACACAGAGATGGTGATAGTTAGTAGGTTTGTGAAAAAGAAGCTCATAAGATGACTTGCGACCAAGTACTACGGTTGGAAGATGGTTGATAATGTAGATGGTTGTGCGAAAAGCATCTACCCAAAAGGGATAGGATAGGGAAGCAGTGTGCAACAAGCTTAGCCTGGCTTCAACAACGTGTCGATGTTTGCACTCAACGAGCTCATTCTATTCAGGGGTATGCAGGCAAAAAAACTGATGAAGAATGCCATGTTCACGTAAAAAGTTTTCAAAATCATAACTCGTAAATTCTCCTCTATTATCAGACTGAAAAGCACGGATGAAAAGTTAAAGTTGGTTTTCGGTGACATGCTTAAAAGTCTTAAAACACTCAAACACTTAGACTTAGCATGCATGGGGAAAAGTCATGAAAAATGAGAAGAGTCATTCACGATAAGGAGATAAAAATGAAACCCATTGTGGGAAGAGGAAGAGATTGGAGTGGGTCCCCAGACATCAACATGGATAAGTTCAAGAGGTGATGATATAAAAGAGAGAGAGAGAGACCAAAAGGAAGTTTGTGAGCTTTGCTAACGAGATAGCTCTCACACACGTTTATTTTTTTATTTTTATTAATAGAAATTGCATGATTAAAATTTAAGTAAGAAACTATCTTCTTATTTGCATGACCGAGACGTTGATGCCAGAGATCAAAGGATGCCACTTTTTCTGCACAGGTCACCACTTTCATATAATCATCAGTTTTGAATGAATAAATTCTCGTGCTGGATTTTTGCCTCCTAAGGCGGATCTTGCTTTTCTGATGGTCCTTAACAAGGAATTCAAAGGATGTGAATTAAAAAATAAATCATTATCTTCAATACATTGGCTCACAGATAAAAGGTTCTTCATGATAGCAGGAACATGAAGAACATTTTTTAAATCAAAGGAAGAGCTATATGATTTCAGAACAAGATTATGAGTGTGGGAGATGGGAAGCATCTTAGCATTTTCAACCATGATTTGCTCACTCCCATGATACTGGGATTTATTGGAGAGTTGTTGGTCAACCATAGTGAGATGAATTGTAGTACTAGTGTTAGGATACCAATAGTCATCAGTGGATTGCTGAAGGAACATGGCAGAGAAATCTTTAGGGATATCCTAGCAGTTTTTGGCAATATGTCATAATTTTCCACAGTATTGATAGGTGACTACCATACAAACGCCTTTATTTTGTGCAACTAGGTTGCTGTTAGGCAAGTTTTGAGAGGAATTTCTCCCTTGGCCCCTCCCACATCTTCGATAAAAGTTGTGGCCATGACCTTTGAATGTAGAAAAGGTAGTATGCTGAGTTTCATGCATTTCAGTGGGCTTGGCATGGATCAAAAGTACATGTTTTTCTTGATTAAGAAGCAAATTATATAGATTTGTGAAGGTATACGGGGCTGGATTGGTGGTGATTGAGGTCACAAAACTCTCATACTTGAGAGGGAGATCATTCAAAGTTATCTGAACTAGTTCCTCATCGTCTACAGGGTGATTAACAACAACAAGAGAATTAGCTAAAAATTTTATGCGGTCTAGATATGACAACATATTCATACTTTCTTTCTTGATGAAAGTCAGGTCTTTCTTCATAATCATGAGTCTTAAAGGGGATTGTGATCCATATGCTTTTTCCAGGACAAACAAGGCTTCACATGCTGTTCTTGTTCTCATAATTTGACCAAGAACAGTTTCTGAAACAGTAGCCTTGATCCAGCTGAGAGCCAACTGATCAAAACGAACCCAAATAGGATAATTTAGATTCTTTGTTTTACCTCCATCTAACGCAACAATGAAGTGGCCTAGTTGAGGTGAAGAGCCATCGACAAACTTGAGGAGATCTTGTCTGATCATGATCGATTTGAGCTGAGAACTCCACAATAAATAGTTATCTCAATTTAGTTTTATCGAGACTATACTGGCGATAGCATTCCACTGTGTCGTTGGAAAGGAAAGCGACGTCGAGAAGGCCATTGAACACTCATTTGAGCTTGATAGCTCTGATACCATGAAAGAATAAGGAACTTGATTGATAAACTCGATAATCACTCTCTTGTCCACCGAGAGGATTGAGTATTCTATTTATAAACATAACAGTGTTACAAGAGTTTGGAATACATGGTTTTGATATGTATATAATAACTATCAAAAGACAACAATTATAAAAATAACAATAATTATTGTTTTTGATAATATTATAAAAAATGACAAATTTTTATCTCACGATAATCCCGATTTCATTTGGTTTTGATCTCACAATAATTCTAGTCTTCTTATTTAAAACATGAGAGTTGTCATGGAAGAAGTCCAAGTTGATAATAAAGTTGCTTTCTAAGAGATCCTTATCTTTGTTAGTTATAACCACACTATTGTTATCCTTATCACGACGATAACCAGAATCCCCACGGTGGATGGTCTGTGGGCTTCTCGCCTGCATGTAGGGCCACCATGGCCAAAAAGGTCATCCATTGCCCCAATAGGGAAGAGGGAGTTTGATCATTTTTCTATGATCAAAATCCAGCACCGACTTTCAGTGCTATCAACCCACCTGCAATCATTACCACAATGGGGTTACAAAGCATCTTCATTAAGTGGGGCCTCCCCAAGGGCCCAAAAAGGTTTCTACTTTTGAACCTTTACACAAGATTGAGAACCCAATGGTTTCACTTTCAAACTGGTCATTGGGAACGCTAGAGAATCCCACAAAAGCAACAACAAATTGGGGGAAAGATAGAGGCTCTCTAGAGAAATGCATTAATCATGGGTGTAAGACCCAAAAAGTTTCTAAAATTTTAATCAAAATAAAGAGAATTTTTGGTGTGAGAATTTTAAGTTGAGAAAATATTGATTTAATATTTATCCTGGCCAATTAAGATTTATTCATATTTTTAGAACTACAAATTAAGGCATTAATTAGTCAGAGTAATTAAATTAGTGTTTATTTGTTAATTAATCATAGTTAATGAGAAACTATGCCTAATTAACCTTAAGTGAATAATTACATTCAAACTATTGATTAAACTATGATTTTAAATTAAAAAAAATCTATTAAAGTGTTTGGATCTAATTTGGATTTGGACTAGCTCCAATTGAGATCTGATCCAAAGTAAAAAAAAATTAAGATTTAGAATTTTCAAAAAAATAAAATAAGGACTAATATAAAAATTTCATAAATTGAGGTTCCTAAAAGTAATATCAAGAAAAAGTGAAACTAGCAAATAATAAAATATATCAAAAAGTAACCAAGTAGTTAGAACTAGTTAGAATGAAACCAACTATAAGCTAACCAAGTGAGGGGCGATTGTGGCTTAGTCCCTACCTTGGTAATTGTAGCCAATGGGATTTCACATGGATCCCAAGGTGAAATTTCTAAAAGTTATAAGAAAAACAAAAAACAAAAAGGTTAGAAATAATAGTATTCTTGTAGATTACCAAATTTGTGAAAGTCTTCACATGACTAGAGTAAGTCAAGGATCATACTTGAGATTTTTTTTGAAAAGAGGGTTTGACCAATTTCAACCCTTCATCTTCTTACATGTAATCTAAACCACACATCTCATCTATTCATGGATTTTTTGCCTATAAATACCACTCAAAAAGTAGAAGGGAGGCATTCAAGAGCATTTTATCTCTCTTCTCTCTCTCTTCCATGATTTTTGAGTTCTCTCTCTTTCCCCACTTGAGTGTAGTGTAGGGTACTCTAGAGGAACGCTATTCTACACCATTTTGTGGTTGAAGAACATGGTTGAAATCAAGTTTAAGCTTTTTCGCAAGAAAAAAATTATAAGTTGATCATTTTAGCATTTTGATTTTTAATCAAGCTCTTTTCTTCTCTCTCTCTCCCCAACCGTACAAACATGAATTTTCATAGTGCATATGGGTATGGAGAAGGAATCTTCATGGATCAAACCATAAATTTTCACATATATGCTTAGTACTCTCTTGACCCACATACGATTTTAACAAAAACCCACAGTCAAAAATGATGTTCACCAACTCTAATGGTGTTTCATCATTTCGAACTATGCTTCGTATTAAGAAAAGTGATTTGCATTTTAATTTGGTTGCTTTATCATTCTTGAAGGAATTATTTGTGTATCTCATGAATCATATTTTCTTCTTCTAACACATTCATGCTTAGAAATGCAATTCTCAGTATCGATAAGATGTTTGTAACTCTTTCATAAATGAATATGTGATTTTTTCACATGTCAAGCATTCTAGTAAAATCGTGTGATTACAATAAGGTTCATGCTTAAAGATTGTGTTTTTCTACAAAAAGGAAAGTGATTCTTATAGCTAGTTTATGGATAGTAATGTTAGTTCAAAATGATTCATGGATAAAATATAAATACCTCAAGTGTTAGGTATTTTTGTAAATTCATCCATGATCAAGAAAGTGTTTTATACGTAATATTTAATTTTTGAAAAGAGAAATGATTTTGGAAATGTAGGCATAAATTTTGTCACACACATGAGTGGTAGGAAAAATGCTTTTTAAAAAAATAGACGTCATATAGTCTATTTGAACCTTCTCACTACTTGGTAATTATTTTTTAAAACTTGAAACACATGGGATACTTAATATTTTATAGACTTAAAAGTCACATATATGCATCAACCACAGATGAGACATTTTTGAAATAAATAAAGAAAGAAAGAACAAAAAAAATGGGTTTCATAGATTGACCATGGCTGGATAGACCCAGCCTGAACCATGCCACAATTTTAAGAACTGAAGGTCTGAACCTGGATGTGGTTCAGACCTGTATCAGGTGGGTCAGCCAGACCATCCTGAATCGAGACAATCAGTTCAAGCGCAGTCTGCACCCGACTGGGTCAGACCAGCTAGACCGATTGGCTTAGTCTAACCCAGGTCTGAACCCAAGTCTGCTTGACTGGTCTGACCCAGACACAGTGTGGCTGGCTGGGCAGACCAACCATCAGTCCAAACCTGTAGAAAAAGAAAAAAAGAATCAGTTCAAAAAAGAAGAATAAAAAATTTGTTTCAAAAACAAGATTCACAATAAATAAGGTAAATTCCTATGGCTGCAAATTAGTACAGTAGAGCGTACATAGTATGCATGCCTGTTTATTGATTTAAGTATTACATATGCAAGCATATACATGATATGCTCAAGTGGCTTAGCAAAACTATCATATGCACATACTTGAAAAATCTATGCGTAGGTGCAAACTTCTATACGTGAACCATTGAAACATTCTCGTATTGGGCGTGTAGTGAGCTATGCTACAGAATGCTCATGCACATGAATGTTTGATAATTAAATCTTGGAAAAGCGCATATAAAATGTCTTATGACAAAGGCAATATGACCATAGCAAATGAAATAATCATGTTAGGCTTATGCTTATGCATGTGATAAATGCAATGTGACATTGCACATGAAATAATTATGTTTTGCTTATGCTTGTGATAAATGCAACATGTCAAAAATTTATAGAAAATATCTATGTTAGTGTCGAGTGCCATATGACATAAAATGTTCATGCTTATGCTAAATGCAATATGTCCAATTGCATATGAAATATCTAAGGCTATGCGAAATTGCAAGGAGATAAAATACATATGACATGAAGGTTACACTTATTTCAAAGAAATTGCATAAGCTCACAAAGGTAGTATATGATGCATAAAAGTATGTGTGACATAAATTGTTTATGTAATATGTTGCCTCACGAACTGGCCATAAAGACTGCATAAAAATGAAGTTACATAGCATGTTGTAGAGATACATCTATATGCATTCGAAAGTAATACTTTGTTATGCTATGATATGATATATTGAGGCATGTATGAACATCATTGGACTTGTGTATGAATATTATTTGAAATATAAACTAACTGTTGAAATGCATTGCTGGATAATGCTCTCTTGTGAGCTTGAGTGGGTTATGACTCCACACTTGCGATAGAAAGTCTTATTTTACATGCATACATCCACATATTAAAGATTCTTGTTGTCGTCTTCACCGTTGAGGTGCTCATATGGGCTAAAGGTGCCAGAGCACGTGAATTGGTTTCGGCAAAACCATGTCATGACATGTATAGTGCCTCAAGGGGAGTACAAAGACTATTGTGCCTATTTGCCTCATAAAGCAAGGGCATAAAGTACTAATTATCTTAATAAAGATAAAACTGCTCATGTAACCCATTCACACCATGGTCCACCTTAGAGAGGGTGGAACAGTACAACCCCAAGTGACGATATTGCATATAGGTTTGTACTACATGTCATACCGACTTGAATTAAGGAGCAAAGGCATCCTTGGACCTTCAGTCACTTGGAGCTAGGGAGGTCGAGGTTCGCCAAAAGTGGTATACCTTAGCTACTGTAGTAGCAGGGGATTGCAATCTGGTTTACCTTTGTACCGAAAATCTCTCGGTCACAGACTGCGAGCTTGGGTGTGTTTATCTGATCTGTAGGTACTAAGACAAAAATATAATTTACATAATGAACACCATAGTATACTCTAGCAAGCACGATGACAATTATCTCTATGTACCCAGAGGTGTAAACCTATCAAAACAAAAGTTACTAACACTACAAATTGACTAACATGGTTATTATTTCTTCATGTTATCCATGATGTTTATGCACTTGAGATTCCATGCTATGATGTTTGAACTTACATGATGAATTATTTGTATTTATATGACTGTTATAAAGCATGCTATAGTATCCATGATAGATGCTCGATTATTTATCATTATGCATATTATGTGGATTTGCTTACCAGCTCGCAAGAGTTTTAACCCCATTTTATGGGGCACAGGTAGTGAATGAAGATACAGTGCAAAAGTGCGGTGTACGGAGAGGTTAAGAACCATCGTTTCCTAATAGTCTTGGCTATCCTTGGATAGGTTTTGGGTGTCTTATTTCAATTGAGCTGTTTTACTTTTATTTCAAAACTTGTATTTAAATATTTTGAACTATGTGATAAAAATGGAATGGAAATTGTTTCTTTCAATTTGAGAGTTAGGGATGGATTTGATTCTAATAGGAATCGAGTCCAGTCTCATGCAATTATTATATTTTTGTAACCTGCCAAAATTGTCTGACTTTTTATAACCCAATTATATCTATTGTCCTATCTCTATTTCAAAAAAAACAAATCGTCAAAATTTTGGGTTGTTACAATGGGCGCCAACCTTAGGTTTACTCCATATTGGCCTTACCCTACCATATCATGCTTACACCTGACTCACCTATCCCTACCTCTCCAACGTTCCAACTTCCATTCTCTCTTTCTTTTTTGGCCAAACCAATTCGAATTAACTTGGATTGGGGTCTTGCCTTCTTCCCTCCACTTGTCCTTCTGAATCGTTGGACCCACCTAACCCATCACCCTATCTAGATGGACTCCAAACAGTTATGGTGGGCTCGCTCAAGACTTTTCCTAAATTGCATATTGATCTGGACAAATCTGTCGACCTTTACCTTGACCTTCCCCTTCTGCTTGCTGTGGACTCAGGTCTGCCTCCCGGTGCCCTGGACCCAACCCCTTCTAACATGACCCAGCTCCCCATGCAAACCAAGATCAAGACTTCTCTAAACCTCCCCCCTTGCTCATTTGTATGTTAAAGTGTTAAAGTATAAATTTTGGATAGTGTAATTTTTTTTATTTTTGAGGTATTAATAAAGTGAGGAATTTGAGTTGAGCTGAGTGTGTTTGCCATATTCCTGTTCCTTGAGTTTGACTCGGTCTTGCCACTAGTGTGAGCCAGTTTTTTATTATTTGGTGTATGGTTTGCACAAGTTTTTATTGAAAATATTGTTTTGAAATTAATTTTTTTATAAAAATTACACCAAATTTTTGACGCCTTTGTCGGGGAACAACGAAAGGCAAATAGTTCACTTCCTTACTTTATTAATATCTGTGTAGTTAGTTTCTAACATATTTAGATAGATTCAGGTTTTTAACATAGTAGTATATATACGTTCACTTTCGTTTGTCTAGCATAGTTTGATTTGTTTTCTTCATAAGATTCGGTTTGTGGGAACACCTGATCGAAGCACCGATGTATGCAAGAGTGAGGGACTTTGGGTAACTCGTTGCATTCCTTTGTCGATGATCCAGAGAAAATTATTTATTCTCCTCGAGGTCCAAGAGAAATGAATTACATGGCGCCTGCTGCTCCTACACGCCCTTTGAGGGAGTACTTCCAATCCACAAAGTACACCCAGACATCTTGTATTAGAAGACCTGATGTAGGGACGCCACCGTATCTAATTAAGGCCAGTGTGATACAAATGCTACCTTCCTTTTATGGCCTTAGCCATGAAGATCCCTACAAGCACTTAGATGAGTTCCTCAAAATTTGCTCTACCGTGCAAAATTTCGGGGACTATGCATTAAAGTTGACCCTTTTCCCATTCTTTGCACGTAGACCTGGACCAAACCACCATGGCCCCAACCTTTGTTGTTTTTACGTCCAGGCCTGAAGGCGACGCTTCCCCTTCCCCATTGTGGTCGGACTTGGATTTCGGGTGGGTGGCTGGCTTTATCCCAATCTTTGAGGAGGATCTGGATCCAGCACCCTCACTCGACTCTACTGCTATGGACCTGGTCCAAAAATTGGCACCATCCATCTCTGCCCTCTAGGACCTCGTACCCAACCCGGACCTAGGCATTTCTTCTGCACCTTCCTTGGACCTGGCCCACCTGGACCTTGCACCCAATCGGGACCTGGACGTTTCTTCTGCACCATCCTTGGACCCGACCCAACCTCTGAAAACGTTCCAGTCGTCGGGCCTAATGTAGTCAGTCATCCTAGCAGGGGATGTGTTTGTCCAGGAGGATGCTCACCTATATCGCCTAATGGGTCACCCTCCTGTCTCAGGTGCCAGTGTCTCCGTATTTGCATGTAAGCTAAATATAGTACATAGTAGGCAATTCATGGATAATATTTAGAGGGACTGTGGATTTCTTTTCAAACAAGCAAGGGGACAATCAGGTGGCATGTTTCTACCTTGGAAATTGGACAATAACGGCGCATTGCACCACATGCGGGAATTCTCCATCTCTCTCTTATTTGCGAATCCTATTGATGTTGTCCCTATTTTGTTCACCACCGTGTACGGGCCTTGCACAAGCTCTCTCAAAGCACATTTTTGGAACGATTAGCAAAATTCATGACTGAGTTCATCCTGTCTATCACTGATCATTGGTGTATTGGAGAGAACTTCAACTCAATTATGAGGATTATGGATTCAAACACCAACCAGTCCACTAGTATGTGTAAGTTCGCACAACTTCTTGATTCTTGTTAACTTATCAGAAATTCCTATACAAGGGGTTAAATTCTCTTGGTCAAACAACAGAGCACCACCAGTGATGAGGAAACTGGATTGTTTCTTGATCTCTTTGCCAATGCTTTATCGTCTTCTTGATATGAGTGCCTTGGTTGACCTGACCCTCCTTCAGTTTCATACCATTGCATGATTTGGCTAACTTTGGGCTTGGGGGGCCCTGGCACATAAAGAAAATTCCATATAGAGCTTTGGTGGCTTTGAGATCCGGATATCTTACAATTCATTCGGGGATGATAGGATGAGGCCCCTCGTATTGGAGTGGTGGGCTAAACTAAAACTCCACTCCATAATTGTTTTTGTGAGATCGAGGCTTATTAAATGGAGCAATAGCAATTGTCAAGCTAAATTCAACATTATGAGGGCATGGGAGAATCAACTGCAAGTTTTACACCTCCTTGAAGAGGAAGGGATTGATGTCGAGAGGGCCATCTCTCTTAAGTGGGAGCGAAAAAATTTGGTAAAAAAATATTTACGATGGCGCATGCTAGAAAATATTAGGTGGAAACAACGAGCCAAGGCACATTGGCTTAAATGGGAGGAGCTCAACACCAAGTTCTTTTTATGTGCTTCCAATCCAAGGAGATCTAACCAAATTCACTCATTGAAGGAACGATATTTCAAGGTTTTCACATCCTACCTAATGTCACCAATTACTTTAAAGACCTTTTTTTACATTGTGTCAATACCTCCTATGATTTGTTGGGTACGACCTTCAAGAATTTGAATATGAAAGCTCATAGGGATATCATTGAGCCTTTCTCATTGGACGAGGTCAAAAAAGATGTATGGAGCTTGCCCAATGGTAAATCCTTGGGTTTAGATGGTTTTTTCAATTGAGTTCTTTAAAGAGTCTTGAGAATTTGTCAAAGGAGACCTTTTTCAAATGATGGCTGAATTTCAGCCCAAAGCCAAGTTGCCACTATCATTGGGCAAGTCATTGCCTCATCCCTAAAGATGCCCATGACAAAGCAATTGAAAGGTTTAGGTCCATTTCTTTTGTGAAAACAAATAATTTCTAAAGTTCTTGCATCAAGGCTTAAACTTGTGGTGGGACCTCTCATATCCGAATCCCAAAGTGCCTTTATTCTCGGAAGAAAGCTCCATGAATCTTGTATCGTTGCGCATGAAGCCTTACACTCTTATCAAAACCTCAGGTAAGATGTCCTTAATCTTGAAAATTCACTTGGAGAAATCTTTTGACTCCTTGAATTACCGTTTCCTGTTAAACTGCATGGAAAAAATGAGATTGGGTCGAAAATGGATTTCTTGGATCGATGGATTCTTACCGCCTCCTTCATTGTGGTGTCCATCAACAGGGAAAGGGGTGACATCTTCAAACCTAAGATGTGGCTATGCCAATGAGACCCCCTGGCACCACTACTTTTTGTCATAGCTGTGGAGGCTCTCTCTGTTATGATTTTCTCTATAGAGATGCTTGGTAAATTCGTTGGATGCAAGGTTTCATCTAGTGTTTCTGTTTCTCATCTCCTATTTGCTGACTACCTGTGTTTGACAAAAGCATCTGAAAAAATTCTAAGTTTTACGGATTATTCTTCAAAGTTTTGCACAGGTTTCTGGTTTGCACATGAATGGGGGTTAAAGGTCAGATCTTAGTACTCATTGACCCCATAGGTGAAATGCAAAGGATGGCTTCTTGTATTTTTGGCTGTGATGAGGGTTCTCTGCCCATGAAACGCATTTCGGTGTTTTCATAGAACTACATTTAATGGCAGCACAACCATGTTTTGGCAAGATTATTGGTGGCTGGATGGCTGGCTTAGAGACACAATTCCTAACCTTTATGAGGCCACAAGAAGGAAATACACCCGGGTTAGTGAGGTTTGGTCAGCCCACGACGCTACTTGAGATTTGCTTTTATGTAGGAACCCATCAGACTTGGTCTTTGAACAATGGTTCGCCCTCACCTCCACCGCTGTACAACCACTCACTAACGATGGAAAGGGAAGACGCAGCGACATGGAGGTTCTCTACTGATGGTGCATTCAGCACATCATCTCTCTACATGACCCTATCCTCGGCAGTTGTGCAATGGCTACCGAAGAAAGCTCTTTGGTGTGGCGGGCTCCCACTTAGGGGCTCGTTAATCGCTTGGCAGATCTTGCTTGGACAGTTTCACACTGAAATCAGATTGAAACACCACGGTGTTCACCTAGCAAATAGATGTATACTTTGCTCCAAGTAGTCTCTACAACATCTATTACAGGACTGTGTTTTTTTCAGATTATTACTGAACAAGGCATGGGATGGTCTCAATCTACATTGAGACGATTTTACTTTCCCCAAGGACATTGTGGTTGCTTCGCAGCTTAACAAATTGGGTAAGAAATGAAAATTTATTTGGAGAGTTTGGGTGTTTTCTGTTTGGAAGCTTATCCGGACCGAGAGGAACAATCACTGTTTTTGGAACTCCCATTCTGACTACATGGCCTCTCATTCTTATCTTCGTTGGGAGGTCTCCTCCAAAGAAAGCTGGAAGTGGCCTGGAACACAGCTGGACTGGATTGAGGGCAACCGGAAAATGATGTAGGCCTTAACGTTCTCCCTGCGAGTTTATTCTGTCTGTTTTTTACTGTATTTTTTGCCCCCACCTTACTCTGTCAACAGAACCTGTCCTGTTTGAGGGCATCTGCTGTAATCTGGGCACTGTAACCTGTGTACCTGCCTTAGTTGGGTTGTAATCGACAGTGGCCATGACACCTCATCACTTCACTGTCCCTGTTATTCTCATATATATGAAATTCAACCTCTTTCGAAAAAAGGTAGAGCATTCGATGGGCTAGGGTGGCCCCGTGTCACTTTACCGACCCCACAAACCTAATTTATAATTTAGATGGCAAACAAGGCCAATTAAAATTAATAGCAGGAATGCATGAAGGTACATATATATGCACTTTCTTTAAAGCAATATTTGCTCATCTATGATAGAGTTGGTGTAAAATGGTCGATTACAACTTCACTTTTAAGATACAAACGAATCATGCCTTCTTGCATCAAAATCAATCATCATCTTTGGATAATAGAAGCCACCTACCCTGACACAATCACATTCAATACCTTAAAAGATTGAAAGGCATGGAGGAGAAGCAATACTTTGGGCACGTTTGGAAGCAAGAAAATGGTAAAAAAAAAAATGCAAGTAGGAAAGAAAAAATAACTTTTTCAATAATTTCAAAGAGATTTTTTTCTAAAATAGTGTGATTTTTATTAGAAAAAACTCCACCTGGGGGTGGTGAATTTTTTTTTCCTATCAAAAATTCTTTTTGATTAGAGCAATCATTCACCCACAACACATTTCATCCCATGGGTTCATCTTCATCTTCCTTCAAAACACCACCGTTTACAGGTTTTTCTCTTTTATTTTTCTCATATTTTTCATTCCGTTTTTCTGGTGCAATACAAACAAGTGACTTTTTTATTTAAAAAAGTTATTAAATCAAAACTTCCCATAGACAATTTTTTTTTCCTGTCAGAATTTTTCTTTCTTCCAAGCGTGACCTTTTTTATTTAAAAAAGTTATTAAATCAAAACTTCCCATAGACAATTTTTTTTCCTGTCAGAATTTTTCTTTCTTCCAAGCGTGACCTTTGTAAATGATGAAATAGAGTGGTGAAAGAGTACGAGAAAAAATTGTTAATGCTACATGATCAGGGGTACATTGGCCATGGTCAAATGATACAAAATAAATGCACAATGGCCAGACAAAAGGTCGATCCATACAGCTAGGACAACTGGTCAAGTGTTTGTACGGCTGTTGGACACTAAAAAGACGTGTGACTAGTTTGAATAGTCAACAGTAGTCAATACCAATCTTTAACTGTTTGGTTAAACCCTAAAATTTTTAGGTCTATAAAGACAGACAAAACTTGGGCCAAAACCAGATAAAAAAATCAAAGTCAAATCCAAATCCAAATCCAAACATAAGGATGACTAACCCTCAGCACCAATTATCCAAACTCTCCCCTATATCAGCCCTTAACATTTTTTTCTCATTTTTTATGAGGGATAAAACCTTTTTCACAAAAGATTGAGTTTCCCTCTAAAATACTTCTGTTTAAAAGCTACAGCAATAAAGGCTCCTCGGTTAATCCTAATTTTTTAGACGAATATGACACCTCCATTGTTCCCAAACTCTCTCTCTCTCTCTCTACCGCAACCAATTCTGGCCTTATCGGTATATCTAAAAGTGTAGTTCTCTCTCCCCCAATCATCACAAACAAAAAAACAGTTGATCACAACCACAGGAACCACCACCCCGCCTTTACAATTTTTATATGTATTCGTCATCCCATTCCAACCTCAAACCAACCACTCGTTAAGCCTAAACTCATCAAAAAGCATACACTGTTAGATAACAGCTGAAGGTAAAATCCAAAGAAAAAGAAAGGAAAAAAAAAGTGCACTAGAAAAGTCAAAAACAAGAAATTGTCATTAATTATAAATTTTAAAAAATGCACAAAAGAAACATTGTCTGAAAAATGCAACGGATGGCCTAACGATCACAGTAACTGAGGAGGAGAGGTTAGAGAAAAGGAAAAGGGCTTTAAAGGAAAGATTGGTCAATAGGTGTTCATATTAAATAATATACTTTGAGCAAAAGATAAAAACAACAATATAAAAAAAAACATTTTAAAGGGTATCTTTTGTCCTAAAATCAGGGTGACACGGGCACACACACATATATATAGAAAGAGTCGCTACAATATGAGAACTAAAAAATGGGCATTTTCAACACTTTTTTTGCAAATCCAACCATGTGGATGTGCTTGGCAAGGTGAATTTGCTATGAAACAACCATTGGATCATGCATTTTTGATGAAAATATGATTTTTGAATATTTATGAAGATTATGAGCTATTGATTTTAAAGCCTTAAAAAATCTCATTTATGCTTCAAAATTGAACGATTCAAGAGTGGGTTCTTATAAAACCAAGCATGCAAATCAGAAAATGATTATACTATACGACAAAAATAATGTGTTTTTCAAAATACTTTATAATTTTTGAAATCCGCCCGATGTCCAAATTCATAATTTTTTATTGTAAAATGATATTTTTACCCTTCATACAAGTGAATTTTCTCTAGATGTGAGAACTTTCTCTCAAATATCTAAATATGCAAATTTTTTCATAAATACATGATTTTTCTCCTATACATTTGTGAATATCCTCTCACATGTGACCCTTATGTGATTTTATTAAAAGAAGGCACAAACATTTTTGGGACATTCACAACCATGAGTTGGATTTACAAAAATTAAAGATTTATATCAAAGTAGAAATCAGGCTCCACACTCCAACAATTCTCACATTTTGGGAACCTTTTTAACTCATGGTTGTGAATGTTGTATTGTATTTATGAATGCTAGAACATGCCAGGCAAGCAGTCTCATGTTTGGTATTTGCAAAAGTGTCACTAAAGCTAAAAATTATTTAGTGGCACTTCAAAAACACAATTGAAGCCTTTAAAGGTGCTTTTGAAGTGCCGCTAAAGATAAAAACTGTTAGCATTGCTTCAAAAATGTCACTAAAGCTTTTGACAGGAAATTCACATATTCTCATATTTGAGAGCAAATTCACACATTTAAGAATAAATTCACAAGTGAGAAAAATTGCATGTTTAGATATTTGGGAGAAAGTTTGTATATCTGGAGAAAATTTGCTTCGGTGAAAGGTAAAAAAGTCCTTTTAAAGCCAGAAATTTATGATTTTGGACATTGGGTGGATTTCAAAATTTATAGGGCATTTCAAAATTTTTGGTGAACCACATCCGTACAGTTAGATTCAAGAGAAAAGAACAAAAAATCCATGAAAATCAATGTTGATATATTAGTTCTCATATTCTAATGACTATATATATATGACAACTGAATATATTAGGCTATCTTTTCTCGTTCTGCCCTGTTAGGCCTCATAGTTTGAAGTGTTTTATGATAGATCTGAACCGTTAGATGTATTTATCATACTTGATTTAGTGAGAATCGATTGTTGGATCATGTTTTTTGACAAAAATATATTTTTATGAGTCAAAAAAATTTGATGCCTTCATGGCCATTGTTTTTTAGATTAGAGCAAAAACCTATATATAAGTTCAATTCTGGTCATCCAAAAGTCGGTTCTCACTAAACAAAACCTATAGAACACATATATGGTGTTAGATGTGTGAAAAAATACTGAAAACTATGATTTTTGAAGGGACCTAATGGGACAGAACAAATGCATTACTCTCTCTCTCTCTCTCTCTCTATATATATATATATATATATATAGAGAGAGAGAGAGAGAGAGAGAGAGAGAGATGTATCATCGAACACCCAATCCTTGGATGCAGGGTCGGATGCACGTTGCGCATCCGATTTTGCATTTTTGCATTTTTTTTGGTCTTTAGCGACGGGTGGAACCACTGCTAAAGACTCTGAGCCGGAAACACCATTCAATGCTGAAGGGTGTTTTTGCCCGCCACTAAATACCTTTTTTGATAAAAAAAAATGGTGTTTTTTCTGCCGCTGATCATGCATATCAGTAGAGGATAGTCATCCGACCGTCATCAAACACATAAACACTCCTAATGAGCCTATATGGCAAAGCCAAGTTGAGCTTTCTTTGTTTATACTCAGCTCGGGTACCTAAACAAGCTGACTCTAGTCCAACCCAATTTCTAAGCCAAACCTACCCGATCTGCAAGTTGCTTGTCTCGTTACCTAGCCTTAAGTGTAAGCAATTGCTATATATCTTCATTAATTTGCAAAAAGAATACCTTTTTATTTTTTACCCATCACGTCTTCCAAGGTAGATAGGAACAACACTGTTTTCAAGTCAAATGGGAGCAGACCATCCAACTAGAGAGGGTGTTGTGTGTTCTCCTCGAAACACAAATTCGCGTGTTCCGGTGTGTATGGAGGAATATCTTGGGACCCGCAATAATGCATATGCCAATGTTGCCCACAATGACTTTATAATAAAATAACATATAAAAAAGGTATATATGCTTTTGACGAAAATGTCCTCCCGTAAGATAGATATGCGTTGGATGAAAATGTCCTCCTGCTCCTCGTAAATAGATTTGCACGTTCCGCCTTTGTTTTTAGCTTGTGTTACAACACATGATCACCTTCTTGTTCCTGCCTTGTATTACATAGAAAACATTCCTGGGTTCTTTCCTACCTTATCGAGATAACTATAAATCGAACAACTAGTTCAATCATTGGTGGGCATCATAAAGGTATTTGTCGTCCATCTCTTTTTACAGTCATCTCTTCTTCATTTTCGTTAGGCAGTATGGAAAAAAGCAATGATGTACAAACATTCCAACAAGTGCCATTAAAGTGTGGTGAGTACCTTTCCATGTCATCATGCTATTGTTGAAGAACGTATATCGTCGTGAGTGCCATTAAGGCATTGTTTTGTTGTTGCAGGTAGGTTTTATCGTTTCGACGGTTGAAAACTTGAAGATATTTGTAAGACGCTGGGACCTGTTGACAAGAATGCTTGATTAAAGATGCGAGCAAGGGCTTCTACCCCATCCGATATCGTCCATTCACTCAGTATATGCAATGTAACGTGAATCGCGATTGTAGTAACACGTACATTGATTTTAAAGATATTGTTTTGTTTCTTAATATCAATTTGTAAGATATTATGCTGAATTGTTGTATATCGATTTGCAAGATGTTATGTGTTTTCTAGTGTCGATTTGTGAGATATTGTTTTGTTTGTTAATATCGATTTGTAATATTATGTTGAATTGCCGTATATCAATTTGTAACATATTATGTGTTTTCTAGTGACGATTTTTGAGATATTGTTTTGGTTGTTAATATCGATTTGTAATATATTATGTTGAATTGTCGTATATTAATCTGTAAGATGTTATGTGTTTTCCAGTGTCGATTTGTGAGATATTGTTTTGATTGTTAATATCGATTTGTAATATATTATGTTGAATTGTCGTATATCATTTTGTAAGATGTTATGTGCTTTCTAGTGTCGATTTGTGAGATATTATTTTGTTTGTTAATATCGATTTGTAATATATTATGTTGAATTGTTGTATATCGATTTGTAATATATTATGTATTTTCTAGTGTCGATTTTTGAGATATTATTTTGGTTGTTAATCTTGATTTGTAATATATTATGTTGAATTTTCGTATATCGATTTATAAGATATTATGTGTTTTTTAGTGTCGATTTGAGAGATATTGTTTTGTTTGTTAATATCGATTTGTAATATATTATGTTGAATTGTCATATATTGATTTGTAAGATATGTATTTTCTAATGTCGATTTGTGAGATATGGTAAACGGTTGTTAATATCGATTTGTAATATATTATCTTGAATTTGCAATATATTATGTTGTTGCTTTGATACTGTGATTCATTCAATCATTTATTTGACTTGCTTAACTAATCAGTAACCATTGTTATATGCATCTTGAATAAATCGTAGTAAATGTATGCACTGGCTAACGCAAATTGATATTTTGCTCATAATAGTGTTGAGCATATCAACTAGTTGTAGTGAAGATGATGTGTCTCAATCTTTGGAAAGGCATGGAGCAACGAACATCTGTACTATCGACACACCTGAAGAAGTGAATATATGCACTAATAATGCACATGATAAGAAGGGTGCAAGCATTAGATTCACTCTAGACTTAAATATTCCAGCAGACGAAATGCAATTCGATAATGATATCCCATCAGACAAAATGCAATTCGATAATGAGGTAGACGATCATGACAGTGCACTTGACAAAGGTGCAAGCACCTCAAGTCTACATGATAGTACACTTGACTCTGTTCCCGTAGAGGGAATGTAGTTTAATAATGAGAAAGTTGCATACAAATTTTACAATAATTATGCCTTAAAACTTGGCTTCGGTGTTAGAAGGTATTCTTGAGCAAAAAATGCATAGGGTGCCGTGGTGAGAAATGCATATGTTTGTTCTAAGCAAGGTTGGAAGAAGTCAAGTGAAAATCCAATAAGGAGCAAGCAAGATTCTTCAGCTACAAAATAGTTGTAGCATTTAACTTTCATTAGTGTAAATCGTTGTAATGTTTAGCGTTTTGTAATTTTTTGTTGTAAATCGATAATTCTTTCTTGTAATTCTATAATTCTTTGATGCAAATCTATAAGTCTTTGTTGTAATGTTATAATTCTTTGTTATAATTCTACAATAGAATTCATACTACAAATATCATAAAACTCGTCCCTAAAAAATACATAATATCTTACAAATTGATATACAACAATTGAGCATAATATATTATAAATCAATATACGACAATTCAACATAATAGCTTATAAATCGATATTAACAAACAAAACAATATTTCACAAAAATCGACACTAGAAAACACTTAATATCTTATAAATCTATATACGACAATTCAACATAATAATTTATAAATCGATATTAACAAACAAAACAATATCTCACAAATTGACACTAGAAAACACATAATCTGCTTGTTTCAAGAAGAACACATAATATATGATTTGCCGTCTCGGTGAGTTTTGTGTAACCATGTATTTTTATGATTTATGAAGTTACAATATCTTACAAAATGACACTAGAAAATACATAATATCTTACAAATTGATTTATGATAATTCAACATAATATATTCCAAATCGATATACGACAATTCAGCATAATATATTACAAATCGATATTAACAAACAAAACAATATCACCAAATCAATACTCAAAAATACATAATATCTTACAAATCGATATACGACAATTCAACATAATATATTATAAATCGATATTAACAAACAAAACAATATCTCACAAATCGACACTAGAAAGCACATAACATCTTATAAATCGATATACGACAATTCAACATAATATATTACAAATCAATATCAACAAACAAAACAATATCACCAAATCGACACTATATTGGGAAGCTTCATTCTAAAAAAGGCGGGTTGCGGAGGCAGTTTTACATCATTCATTTGCTCGAGAAAAGAGATGGTGTGATGACAAAAACAGTAATCAGACTGACATTAAGAAGCCAAAGATTGAACCCGCTGATAAACCTTTCCCCATTTCGTCAATTAATCACCCTGAAGTTCCCATTTCTAAGAAAGTTGGTAAGAATTTTCACTTCTCTTTGGCTTGATAACTTACAGATCGATTTACGACAATTCAATATAATATCTTCCAAATCGATATACGATAATTCAACATAATATATTACAAATCGATTTTAAGCATACACATAATATCTCACAAATCGACACTGGAAAATACATAATATCTTACAAATTGATATACGATAATTCAACATAATATATTACAAATCGATATTAACAAACAAAACAATATCACCAAATTGACACTATAAAACACATAATATCTGACAAATTGATATACAACAATTCAACATAATATATTACAAATCAATATTAACAAACAAAACAATATCACCAAATCGACACTATATCGGGAAGCTTCATTCTAAAAAAGGCGGGCTGCGGAGGCAGTTTTGCCTCATTCATTTGCTCAAGAAAAGAGAGAATGTGCTGACAAAAACAATAATCAGACTGACATTAAGAAGCCAAAGATTGAACCCACTGATGAACCTTTCCCTATTTCATCAATTAATGACCTTGAAGTTCCCATTTCTAAGAAAGCTTGTAAGAATTTTCACTTCTCTTTGGCTTGATAACTTACAAATTGATTTACAACAATTCAGTATAATATCTTCCAAATCGATATACGACAATTTAGCATAATATATTACAAATCGATATTAACAATCAAAATAATATCTCACAAATCAACACTAGAAAACACATAATTTCTTACAAATCGATATTTGTATTATGATTTTGAAACGTGTGCCAACGAAATTGACATTTTTGTGATTTGCACGCTTGAGGTGGCGATTTGCGTATTCAACTCACGTGTGCTAGTGCGTAATTTTGGTTTATGGATCAATGCGAATTTTGTTTTAAGGGTTTAGGGTTTAGGGTTAGGGTTTAGGGTTTAGGGTTTAGGGTTAAAGGGTTTAGGGTTTAGGGTTTAGGGTTTAGGGTTTAGGTTTTAGGGTTTAGGGTTTAGGGTTAGGGTTTAGGGTTTAGTAATATATTAAGGGTTTAGTAATATATTAAGGGTTTAAGGTTTTAGGGTTTAGTAATATCTTAGGGGTTTACGATTTAGGGTTTAGTAATATATTATAGGTTTAGGATTAGGGTTTAGTAAGATATTAAGGGTTTAGGGTATAGAGTTAAGTATAGTAATATATTGTGGGATGTGTACTGATTTGTAAAATATTAAGTGATTTCTAGTGTCGATTTGTTACATATTGTAGTATGTAATTGAAAACTGTGCGTGAGGAATTAACATCATAGCGACATGAGGTGGACATTTGCATGCTCCAATCGTTGCTCATTTGCGATTTCTATAGAAATCACTTCAAAGCTTCATACCTGTAATTAAATAGCTGTTACGTGAATCGCTATCGTTAACAAGTATAAATCGCTATTTCATCAAACGTATAAATCATTCCTGCTTTAAATGTACAAATTGTTGGTTCAAACGTACAAATCGATGTAGAAATCACACCTTTCATAAGTACATATCATTGTAACATTTAGGCTTCAACAGTAAACGTTGTTTCAGTTCCCACTCATTGTCAAAAATCAATATGCCTTATGAGGCCTGGATTCCGATTGACGATTTATGCGATTTACGCAATGACATATATGTCGGCCACAACAATTTGCCTTTGTATAGAAAATATTGGAATTGTATAACACAAATCGTGGTTGTAGTAACACACTATCAATTTGAGAGATATTGTTTTGTTTGTTAATATCGATTTGAAAGCTATTATACTAAATTTGCGTATCGATTTGTAATATATTATGTGATATGTATATCGATTTGTAACATATTATGTGTTTGCTAGTGTCGATTTGTAATATATTTTTATTATGATATTGAAATGTGTGTGTGTGACATTTACATTATTACGCGATTGCGATGGCGATTTGTGTATTCAAATCATTGTTCATTTAGCGATTAAAATTGAAATTGCTTCACAGCGTCGTAGCTGTCATCAAATTGTTGTCACGTGAATCGTTATCGTAAATAATGTTAAATCATTTCTTTTATTAGCAAAATAAATAACAACTCAGTGCATAGTATAATGTGATGCAACTGATGATCATGACAGATAACATGAAGAATAATGTGCATGTAGATTTAATTTTGTATGGTCAGAAGGAAGACATACTTTTGCCTCATAAGTGCGCGTAGTTTTCATTCTCCTCCTCCTTCTTCCTTTGCTTTTCCTTCTCTTCGTCATCCTTCTTCTTCTTCAACTTTAATATCTGATGGATCAGGCTCCACATAATAAATATCCAACAATTTGTTCCTGTCTTTTTCATTCTTAATGTTCATTATATTTTGGTACTTTACATAACCCTCATATATATCGGATTGGCGAATGATTTGTCCAAGAGTCATCCCCTCCAACGGTGAAGGCTTTCTTGTCTTGCGAATTGTAGTCATTGCTAACCTGCACAATACATAAATTTAACCGTAAATCGTTGTAGAAATCGAACCCTTCATGAGTATATATCGTTGTAAATCATAAATCGTTACTGCATTAAATGTATAAATCATGGCTGCTTTAAATGTATAAATCATGAATCATAAATTGGCTAAATCGCTACTGCTTGAAACGTATAAATCGTTGTTGCATCGAACAAATCACTACTGCATTAAATGTATAAATCATTGTTAAATTCAAACTTACAAATCGTTATAGAAATTTAGCCCTAATAAGTACATATCGTTGTAATGTTTGGCCTTCATAAAAACAAATCATGCTAACTATTTTTTGACTCCCAGAAGGTGGATAGGTATAAATCGATTTATTTTAGTATGAGAAAAGGTGTTATTTAACATGAATAATATAATCAGTTGTAAGATTTAGCATTCAGATTTATATAACAAAAATTAATTTGTTTACATAACAAAACCTTACACGAAACTCACCCAAAGGAGACAAGTTTTGCTAATCCAACAGTGAAGGAGAAACACCTAGAAGGTAGTGGCAACCGATAGTGGCAACGATGCTTCGACTACGCTCCGACGACAGTAGACGACGAAGAGGGGTGCTCCGATGCTCTGGCTACGCTCCAACGACAATAGACGATGAAAAGGAGTGCTCCAACGACAGCGGACTACATGAAAGGCTACGTCGTCAAAGAGAGCTCCTGTTACAGTAGATGATGCATCGTCAAAGGGTGAGTCAGAACGTTTAGGGCGACATATTGTGAGGAGCTCCTGTTAAAGCGGAAATGTTTACTCCTTAGGGCAAAAACGATGATGATTTTAACTCTTTCTCTTTTCTGGTGGGAGGACATTTTTGACCTTTACTCAAAACGCCGTTTCATAGCGCTAATGGCGGAAAAGGGTAATTAAGTCTTTGCAAACAAATCAGACTCTGATGCTAAGTGATGCCGACATACATGGGGAAACACACCCCATGTGTTTACATATGTGGCGCTCATTCAGAACCGAGAACACGCACCTGGGGGAACATATAACGTGCTTCGAACCATCTACCCATCTTCCATGGTGTTCCCTAACAAATAAAAGAACACCTTGTCCGCTTTCCAAATTGAAGACATCAACATCAATAGCAAAGGACGTGCACAAGCATGATCAGGCACCCGCATGAGTGTCTCAATTTTTTATAGCAACTTTGCATCAATCATGTTCTGCACATCGAAGTTGCCCAGAGAGAGAGAGAGAGAGAGATTCTTATCCATTGATATAAGAAGACTACAGCAAGACTCCAAGATATTACATACCACCTCAGCCATAGGCCATGAGACATGGATCTATCATCGTCGGGGCCCAGTCCAACCGATACTTTATGGTTGTTGATATAACTTTTGCAGACCAGCCAGCATCTTAAGTGACCAAGACTATGTAGTCTCTCTCTCTCTCTCTCTCTCTCTCTACAAACGAATTGAACATCATTATATGATTTAGATGTCAAAACTAGGACTCGTGCTACTTTGTTTATCTTGAATTTTCCTTTACTAGAGACGTTACATTTGAAGTTTTTTTTAAGGCAAGCTGGGGTTAGGCAGACCCCCACCAGTTATTATTCAACGTACCACGGGGGTTTTGAACCTGCAACTTTCCACCAAAGGCAGACTTGCACTGACAGCTCCTACCAACCACGCGGAGCCCCCGTTGGTATGTTGCATTTGGCAGTAATAGTATATTGAAGGGAATGGTTTTCCAACTCTCATTAAAGGAATACACGTACGGAGATTTCTCTGTCCTGGCGTTTTAGTCGGCAGCCAGCATTAATCAAAATAATGAGGCACAGGTAGCATGAAAGCTTTGCCATTGCAATTTAGTTCATTTCCAAGAAGCTTATGGTGCATCACTCGTGGAAGAGATTTTTTTATTGGGAAAATTTTATCGAGTATCACTTGTGGAAGAGATTTTTGCTTCTTTTTTTTTTTTTTGGGGGGGGGGGGGTGAATAATAAATTGTGGAAAATATCAACTTTCACAAATGGCATGAAAGAAAAGTTGCAGGCAACCATTTCTATTGGCATTCATCCTAGCCATAAATGGTGTCCAACATGGTGGCAGTGATAGACAGGTAGTCAGCAAATGTTAAGTGCCCATACTGATCAAATAGAGGCCTGAAAGAATCTAGTCAATGTGGAATAGGAAATTCTGACCCAGATTATGTCTCTTATCTGGATCCACATCTTATCAGATGGGTGGAATTCAGTTAGATATGGTCTGCACATGGGGAACTTCACACTGTTCGTAGCCCTCCATCTTTGAGATGGATGGAGGTTGCATAATTTCTGTAAATTT